>NC_064860.1:23575000-23722500 GCF_024139225.1 Suncus etruscus | reverse complement strand
ATAAAATGTCAAAAAGTATGAATGACTGCAGACTATGAATGTATTTCTCTTTGTTTCAAAGGGAGGCAGATATGTTTTTACATAAAAACAATACATGCATAATTCAATTCTGAATAAGAACTTTATCTTTGATTTATTTTGGTGGCTTGGAACTAATTTTGTTTTTGTTTCTAGTTGTTGAGCTACTTCAAACTTATTTCACAAAAATCTCTCATGAAATTCTTATGGATATAATTAATGTGTATGTCAGATGATGTTCAAAATAAGTTCATATGCAAAACAAACCTGCCAAGATAGAAACCCTGCATAGATGTGGTCTAACAGATCAAAGTTCATCTCCATTCCATGGCTTACCACTCACCCTTCATTCATTTTTGCAAAAATACAGCAACCAATACCTTTGTTGGGGTCACTGCTGATGGACAGCAGATCACTTTCTAGGGGCCAGGGAACTTTTGCATCTCCCATGAATTTTTCTGCTTAAGTTGAATCAGTCTACTTGTTCTAAAATGTTTGTGATTAAATTTGTATTTGGGAAAATTACTGAGTTAAAATTAAGTTTTCTTAATTTTACAATCAGCAGAATGACTGTAAAATGTTGAGCATTTTATGTTTAAATACCCAAAGAATTTTACATTTTTTTTTATAAATGTCCTGTTATGATTTAGTCTGGATTGAACTTCTAAATTGAAAAATGAAAAATTCTTACATATTTGAGGGTTCTTTGTACAAGAAAGACAAGCTGAAAATCTAGAATTCAAAAAGAAAGCATTGGGTAAATGAAAAGACTGGCAAATAAATATGCATTTGTATCTGTTGAAAATGAAATGTTGGATATTTTTGTTTTTTAAAGAATTCCTTTAAATGACTTTTTCATTCATTGACTCACTTTGATTATATTTTGAACAAAAGTGTCTGCTTCTTTTCTTACTCAATGTTTTATTTGTATTTAATATTTCTATTCAGTTTTTTTAAAAATAATTTCTTGTACCTGATTCATGTCACTAATAATCTTTTTTCCCATTAAGATACTAATCATGTCTTTTTCAAATTTTTGGTTAGCCCATTTCAATAATTTTGCATCCTCTGGTCTATAGCCAGCTTTTGATCTCTGTTTTATGGTGACTGTATTCACTGAACATCCTGTGATTTTAGTCCCCGAGCATGTTTTGCCCTGGGACAATTTTGAGCAAAGGCCTATGTTCTCCCAGAGATTTTTTTGGAGATAGGAAAGTATCATCACATTTTTCAGCACATTTTTTCATCAGATCCCAAATTGAATGGTGTTACTCCTTTCTCAGAACCTCATGCTTAAATTCTCAGTGTGAAGCAACATTGAATAGAAATCGAAAATGCCCATAGGCCATCATCTACTGGCCTGGGAGGCTGGAGGCACATGATAAAGAAGAGAGGGTGCCCAGGGCAATGGATCCAACCAACCTGCATCTTCATCAGTTTGTTTCTTTTACCTGAGAATGCTATTCCTCTTGACCTCACAATGGATCTTCTCAATTTCAAGTCTTTTAGTAGTTTTTATACAAATATTAAAATATAAAAATTCTTTCATTTCCTTTAGGGATATTTCATTAGCTGCATTGTGCAAATTTGAATTTGCAGATTTTATTATATTTATATAATACAATAGCAGTTAAATCGGCAACATAAAACATATCTTAAAATAATCAAAATATTACAGATCAGAGTCCTCCTTGATTAAATTTCTTAAGCCCTCCTGCTCCTGCCTTACATTGTATATTTTAACCTAGAGATACACTCATTAAACATTTTCTAAAATGGCATTAAGGATTTTTCTGGCTATAGGTTTATAATTAATTAAGCAGGTATTATAATATTATTCTCTAAATGAGTATAACATTTTATTTTATTATGAGCAGTTTACTGGAATATTTCCCTAAAATCTTACAAATACCTAATCTGATGAACATTTAACATTTTTCCAATGCCATGAATATTTATTATTAATGTTTTAATTTGAGACCCCTGAATAATAGTAAATTGAGCAATTTCTCATGTTTATTGACCAATTGGAATCCCATTTAATGAATAGCTTGTCCATATTTTATTGTTATATTAAAATTAAATGTTCTTTGTTTTATATCAAGTAGATTTACATAATTATTATAAATATCAAATATGAAAATAAAGAACATCATGGTCAAATATTTATGAACAAATTTTCCATACAATTAATAGAAAGAAGTTAACCTTTACTTTTTTTTTTTTTTTTTTTTTTTGGTTTTTGGTTTTTAGGTCGCACCGGCAGTGTTCAGGGGTTTCTCCTGACTCTACGCTCAGAAATTGCTCCTGGCAGGCTCGGGGGACCATATGGGATGCCAGGGAATCGAACCTGTATTTGTCTTGGGTCAGCCACATGCACGGCAAATGCCCTACCACTATGCTACCACTCCGGCCTCAACCTTTACATTTCTTTTTTTTTTTTTTTTTTTTTTTTTGGTTTTTGGGCCACACCCGGTAATGCTCAGGGGTTACTCCTGGCTATGTGCTCAGAAGTCGCTCCTGGCTTGGGGGACCATATGGGACACCGGGGGATCGAACCGCGGTCCGTCCAAGGCTAGCGCAGGCAAGGCAGGCACCTTACCTTTAGCGCCACCGCCCGGCCCCAACCTTTACATTTCTAAAGTGTTCTTTTCTCCTCTGGGATCCCGTCTTTCCTTTCTGCCTCTACCCTGAATTTTTTGTTGTTTTGATTTTCTCTAAACATTTGCTGCACCTCTTAGTAGCTCTGATCAATAGAAATTTTTGGTTTTGTTTCTCCAGTTTATTTAGAAGTTTGCTGCACATATTGTCCATATATTGTTCTTGAAATTCATCAGCATTGCTTTGCTGTAGTTTTAATGAATTCATTTTTTCTGCTCTAAGGTGTAAATGAATAGAAATGTATTTATCTGTTCTACTGTAGATGAACATTTGGGTTGCTTCCAGTTTTTTTGCTTATTGCAAACAGCGGAACACTCACTGTTCTTGTACCTGTCTCCTGATGCAAATAAGTCCTTAACCAGAGTGTATTTACCAGGAAGGAGCTGCAAGGTCAGAAAGTACTTTTTGTTGTTGTTGTTTGAATGGATAGCATCAACTGGTTTTCAAAACTGTTCTGATTTGTATGCCTTGCAGTTGTGTGTTAATGTTCTTGTTTGTCCACACCCTAGCCCACACTGGACTTGCATTTATTCACTCATTCATTTATTTGTTCACATTCATCTATTCACATATTTATTCAACAAAATGGTGTCGAGCATCTACTTTGTTGCAGATCACTATTACAGGTTCTGGGCATCTAGTTGTAAATAAAACGGACAGTAACTCTTGCCATTTGAAACATTCTGTACTGAAGACAATAAGAAAATATACAGAGTATTAGTGCTACTAGTAAAGATTAAAAATAACTGAGTATGAAGGGAGTTACAAAATACCAAATCAGGTGTTAAAACTTTAGGCAAAATCAATGCCTGCTCAAAAAGTAATCCTAAAAAAGAGTGGGGTAGAGGAGAAGATGGGAGGCTATCTGGGAAAGGAGCCCACTTAGCCAGGGCAGTCCTATGAGGTTTTGAGAAACAGTAAGGAACCAAGCTTGGTAGGTGCAGAGTAGTAGAATGGAAACCATGGAGCACAGAACAAAGCTGAACCAGAAAAAGGAAGAAATCAGAGCACTTCAGACAGTAGTTGCAGTCTTTTGGGGGAAGCTACGAAGGCACTGGAGGCCTTCTGTTATCAAGGTCGTGGAAGGACAGAGAAGAGTGAAGGGACACAGCTGACTTAAAGGAAATGGAATAGTGCTTCCCAACATGGAAGCTGATGACACATTGAATTATGCTCCTGAAAATTCAGTGAGAATTTCAATATATTTCTCTTTATGTGTATTATAGTTTAATAAAAATCTTTACCCTTTTTTTGGGGGATATTCCAATGTTCAAGGGATCTGGAAGCCCGTCCTGGAGATAATAGGCCAACCATACAGTGTTCTCAAGCCTGCAGAGGCACAGTCAGCACTGTTTGTGATTCCTGGGATTAAATTGGGTTTAGCCATGTGCAAGGCATGAATCTAAAACCTCACACTATCTCTTCAGCCCGGGACAGTTTCTCTCTTAATGCATGAACTTGGTTCACGTACAGTTTTGATAACAGTTGATGTATATCTATTTAGTTCAATTATCAGCTTGCAAATCACTACATCTTTTGCTTCCAGCCTTCTTTTGTTTCCATTTCCTCACTTCCCCCCCATCCCTGATTTTTTTTTACTGACTGACATTTTCCTTTTTCCGCTGGGTTAAAAGTTATGCTTTCTGTTCAACACACATACCTCACTTAAAGTAAATTTCTGTTAATGCCACCTTAGAGTTACTTAAGTTCTATTTGTTCCTTGTGGTAGTAACTTGTGTTTCTTTCCTACATTTTTATTTCCATCTGTTTTTTAGCCTTTTAAAATTATACATTTCAAATTTCTATCCAGTAAATCCTTTTCTGATAATTTGGGAATTTTTAAATCTTCTTGTTTGCTACTTCTCACTTGTGCTGGGGAACATGTGATGGTATTGGTGAGGATATAGCAAAATGTCACTTCTTTGTGGCCTTAGCTATGGCAGTAGTCTTAAGAGGTATTTTGTTTGGCGAGCTGTTCCCAAAGATTTCTAAATTCAGATTATATTTTAGACTTAGTTTCAAATTTGTGTCTTTAAGATTTCACAGGCAAGATAAAAACTTAAACCAAAAATTCTCATAAGGCCAAACTGGAAGTTATGTTTTTTGGGGGATATTTATTTCCCTATCTAGAACCTCCTAATATTTAAGGAGACAGATTCATATTTAATAAGCATCTGCTACTGCTGAGTGTGGCCCAATAAAAATGAAAAATTCTAGACCCCCTACTAAATTAGAACTTATTCTTTTTTCAAAAAGTTGTTCTGTTTTTTAAATATACATCTTTTAATTACTAAATCAACATGAAGTAAAAGTTAAAAAGTTAAAAACAAAAGGCCTCTGCTTATTAATTAATTAACTCATAAATTGACTTATAATAAATAAAAATCAAATTCTAAAATAGTTTAG
The DNA here is from genome assembly GCF_024139225.1 of Suncus etruscus. Lineage (NCBI taxonomy): Eukaryota > Metazoa > Chordata > Mammalia > Eulipotyphla > Soricidae > Suncus > Suncus etruscus. The sequence goes on along the minus strand of NC_064860.1, from coordinate 23,717,415 downwards.
TCACTAGGGAGACATTTTAGGTGCCATGGATGCATGTCTTATATCAAAGTGTGCAAGTTCAAACCCTAGTACAGCATAATCCCCTGAGTAGCACTGGGGTGATCATGGGGTCCCCATCACCACTGAGCCTGACCTGCATTGTATTACTGAGTCTCACCACTGAACCATCCCATCTCATTGTCTGATTATCAGTGGGGGTAGTTCCTGGATACTCTGAGCATTGTTTGTAGGCATTCCCCACAGAATAGAAAAAAAAGTTTAAGACCACTATATATCTTTATTAAATTTCCATTAATAAATGGGCCAACTATTGGCTGGTTGCTTTCTTGTGTTCATAGTATCTAGCCAGTAATAATACAAGAATATTCTCTTTAAAAAGTGACGTGACAAGTATTCCCATCAAAGGGAATCATGTTACAACATGGAAGACTGAGGTGTCACGGAAATACCAGATTACCTAAGGCTTACCTTGAGCTAGGCACTCTACGATAGTGGGATATCTCACCACCACATGACCTGGTGCTCCATTGGAAATCAGAGGAATGAGTGCAAGCAGGAGAGAAAAGAAGCATTATTCTGAGAGACAACCACTATTCTGAGAGACAGGGCAGGGGTTCAGGAAAAGGCCAAGTCTAGTTATTTCTCCTCAGCATATGGCCACCACTTAGTCACTATACACACCTCCTGTCATCATGGCATTGGCTTCAATTTTACTATGTTGTCTGCTCACTGATTATTTTTACTCAAGAGACAACACCTCAGGATTCCATAGGGAAAAAAATGACAAAAGGCGAAGTGTTAGCCTGCATCAACACCCTCAAATCATGTCAAAACTTCTAGAACTGATGAGCCTTGGGGACTGTCCAATAAAAGACCAGCATTGAGCTTTTATGAATATACTTGTAAAAATTGTATAAGATTATGTTATCTTTGCTTCCAATATGAGAACTTTTCTAAGGCTATAAGAAATAGATTTAAAATGGAATTGTAAAGTATAGATAAGAGGGATTTATTTTCCACTATTTACCAAAATGAAACCTCACAGAATTTTCTCTTGGTTTTAATTTCCAGATAAATTAGAAAACTTTTAATTCCACAGATTAATTGTATCAAAAATAATTATACTGCTAAGGAGATGTTCTGTATACCTAGGATAGAGTCATGAAAAGAAGACATGGAGGTAGAAAGCCACAGTTTAAATTTCAGGTCTTTGCTTACAAGCTATGTAAACTTGAAAACTTGAAGCCTCAGTACCATTCTGGATAAAATTGGCAAATTTAATACCTACTGTGCAATGTGGCTGTCATGTAATGCTTCTGGCAAATATGAGCTCAGGAAGGTAACAGTTGTCATATTTTTCTATAATCCCCTGGTGTCTAGCACATAGGGAGTTTAATGATTTATGGCTGAAAGACAACAAATCAAGTTCATGCTGTGTCCATTATGTGGACCTAAAGTAAGGAGGTAATAATAACATACTATGGTGCACACATTTACTTTTGTTTAGTTTTGCTGAACCAGTTCTGTGAATTAAAAAAAAAGGGGGTGCCGAATGCAGATCTCATAACCCAATCCAACAGTGGTATCTAAGATTGTAGATGGAGGTCTACAGGTTCAGGGAGGTTTAGTGACATATTCAAGGTCACACAACAAATTGGAGACAAATGGGAACTTGGCTGGTCAGCTTGGACACCAAGGTTATCTATGGTATGTCAATTTCTATAGTACGTCAACATTATATAGGACTCTCAGCTGTCATGCCATCCATCCTTTGAGCTTCTGGGAAAACTATTTCTTCATTTCTAGGACAATGCCATTTACTGTTCTTTTAGACTTACTGCTCTGGAACCAGGAGGATGACAAATCCACTTTTAGGCATCTAATATATTATGGATCCAAAAACTCAATTCTGGAAAGACATTTGCACTCCTATGTTCATGCAATCCTATTCACAAGAGCCAAATTCTGGAAACAAACCAAGTATCCCAATAACAGATGACTGGATAAAGAAACTGTGGAACATAGTAATAGAATAATAGCTGGCCAAAGAAAAGACAGAAATCGTGCAATTTATCATTACAAGGAGGAATCTAGAGAGTATCATACTGAGCTAAGTCAGTCAGAGGAGAGGGACAGAAACAGAATAACCTCTCTTATATGTGTCATATAAAAAACATAGTAAGGGAAATAAGAAATGGCTAAAGGCAACAAAACTTGAGAACTGAGCTTACCACATTGGTGTGTGTGTGTATGTGTGTGTGTGTGTGTGTGTGTGTGTGTAAGAAAGAGAGAGAAAGATTCTTGTGGAGCATGTGATGTTAGAATGTTGAATGCATGAATTGTTATCAACAGTACTGTAAATCACGATGTCCAAGTAACATTTGAAAAAATGAATAAAACATATCCTTTCCATAAGTATACCTTTTGTATACTTATGTGTACAATTTTCTACTATATAACTGCTGGCATCTATGGGTAATAGATGATTAAACAGAAATATAAATAAGAGAGAATAAAATGATTCCCTGACTTGCTGGAGAAGAAAAGTTGATGATACCTGGAAATATCTATTTGGCCAGTAATGACAAAAGAAAGGAGATGAATTGGAATGGATGGGAAAGCGCTTCATTTATAACTGTCAAGCAGATGGAACAAGAGATGAAAGTGTGCCCACAGTTTATTCTTGACTAAATTAAAATAGCTAAGGAAGACTGGAAGGAAAAATGCCAACGCATTAGCAGTCCCAGTGGCTGCCTGAGGCAGCAGGGTTCTCCTATATTCTCATTATTGTGCTTTCAATTTGCTGATGTACAACAGGAAACCCGTGATTTCTAGAAACAGAAAATATATAAATATACAAAACATATATATATATATATGTATATATATATGCATATATATAAACAAAGTGTGAGCCATCCATCCACTCTGAGGGCAAGATAGCTCTGATGACTGAGATTTTTCCTGGGTAGAAGAGGAACATCAGAACCCCAGTTTGTGGGAGTCAGATGAGCAAGTCAGGAGTCCAGGAATCAGCTTTTCATGTATCTCTTATTGCAAAGAACAGCCAGATCAGAGCATGACTCTGGGGTGTGGTTTGCATTCACTGAGGTCACAATGTCTGGGAGTGCTCCAGAACAGGGGGAAAGGGCAGAAAAGAAGAGGGGATAATGGCCAGCCTACTGCAGCGGTCCCCTCTAACTATAGGTAAGCCCTTTGCTTTCTGACTCTCAATTTCTACATCTAGTGGAACACAGCCAAGCTACAGACAATTTGAGAGAACAAAGCCCCTCCCATTGCTTCACACCCACCTCTCCTGCTCCCCTCTGCAGCCTGCACCTCCAGCAATCATTCTCCTCCTAAGCAGACAGAGAACAATTTATTCAGCTTCAATTTGCTGAGAGGAAAACCTCCTATTCTCTAATATTAATTCTTGAAGCTGATTCAAAAACAATTTTCTTTGCTGGCTGGGGTTCGGGCTCTGAAAGAGCTGAACACAGACAGTCTCAAACTGGAGGACTGGCTGCATGTGGAGGGGGCTGTGACATTGCAGGCCATCAAAGACATGTTGACTGTCGGAGTGTGCTAAGATACAGATCAAGGCTCCAGTTGGCTGAAGCCATGGCCTGGGTAGAGATAGTCATCGCCTTCTGTAAGGTAGAACAGATCCCTAATTTTGATCAGGGTTATTTGGTGGTGATAACTATGGGCTACATCTGGCAGTGCCCAGGGATTATTCATAACGCTATGCTTGGGTCATTCCTGGTGAGAAAAGGGGTACCATATGGGAAGCGGGGGATTGAACCATGATCAGCCACATGCAAGGAAAATACTTTACCTGCAGAACTCTCTTCCAGCCCCAGTAGCTGTAGTATTTGGGGGGCACGCCCAGAAGTGACCAGGGAATGACCCCCGGACACCCACAGGGGAGGCAAATGTCCATCCCTTTAGCTATGTTCCAGGTCTGACATGGCTTTACTTCACAGAAGGTTTCTATGTCCCCACTGCAGTGTCAGAAATATTTCCTCAGAACTCAGCAACCAGGGGCAGCAGTGATGTCTCTGTTAGGCCTGTCCGTCTTTCCCTTTCACAAATTTCATCTTTTTTTTTGGGGGGGTGTCACACCTGGCAGCGCTCAAGGGTTACTCCTCGCTCAGAAATCACTCCTGGCAGGCTCAGGGGACCATATGGGATGCCGGGAATTCGAACCAATGACCTTCTGCATGAAAGGCAACCAACGCCTTACCTCCATGCTCTCTCTCTTGCCCCGAATTCCATCTTTTTAAATATGCTTTTCCTTTTTTTATTCTTTCCTCAGTTGCTTCCCAGGCTTTCCTAGAAAACCAGAAGTTTCACCATTTAACTAAACATGGGGCCTAGCTGGAGCAAAGACAGTTTCCACTTGGCCAATAATTGACAGTTTGCATCTTTTCTTTTTTTTTTCCAGAAGAAATTTCTACCATTTCAGGAGGAAACCAGGTATGCTTGGGGCTGAAACAATGGATTAGATTTTTACTTCATTTAGAAGCCATTTGGGGAGTCATGTGGAGGGGATCCTTACTGAATCCCACCCCAGCCAGGCCTCCCAAGGGAGGACAATCCTGCAGGACTTTGTCCCCTCATATTCTCCCTCGTCTTCCCGAAACATACATGCACCCCTGACTTTGCCGGCTCCTTCCTGTCTTGCACATCAAAAGTCACCTCACTGGCTCAGCTTGATGCCAGACGCTAAGGACTTTGGGAGATCCACTCACAGGCTTTTATCCAAATCTCTGTATCCCTGGGACAGCAGGGGCCACAGAGGCATCTGTTTCTCCTGAGCTGTAACTGGGACAAAGTGAGGGACAAGCTTAGTAGGATCCAGAGAAGCACCTCCTATGAAGAGTCTGGGACCAGTCAATGAACTCCAAGACAAGTGGGGCTACCACAAAGCTAGACTGCAACAGGGTGAGGGCAGGCTGGTTGGAATAAGTGTAGCTACTCTGGGCATGGTAAAGAGTGAGAGCCAGAGTGGGGAAAAATCAAAAAATTAAAGATCCAGGTAGGAATGAATCTGGGGAGGAACAGATCCAGGGAGGAATGGACCCGGGGAGGAATGGATCCAGAAAAGAATGCATGAATCCAGGAAAGAGGCACGAATCCAGAAAGAGATGGGGACTTTTCCTTTCCCAACCCTGTAGGAGCCACACCCACAGCCAAGCAGAGTCTACACATTCGGGAGGGAAGTAGAAGCAAGTATTTCTCTGGAGAGCCATCACTGGTCTCAGATTCCTTGAGCCATCTCTGTGGCTCTGTGTGACCCAGAAGGAATTGGAACAGTACCATTTCAGCCATGATGGCAAGAGTGAACTAATCATGGTGGCTTCTATACTCAGCAGGCCTGTTGAATACAACAGACTACAATAGACTAATAGTGAGATAAGCATGCAAATAGGGCCTCTAAAAGTGGGTTTGGGCAACCTGAAGCCCAGATACGTTTTAAAGAAGTTTCTCTGTGGCCAGTCCTGAAATACAAAGGCTAGACCTTTCTGCAGATGTAAGAACTGGGCCCCAGTGAGAAGTTACCCCCTTGGCAGGAGATATGTCTGGAAACAAGAAGCAGTGATAGAAACTGGAAAAAGAGCCTCTAGAGTTCAAGGTCCTCCTTTTCTTTGCCAAAGCCCCCTACACTGAACTTTTATCTATAAAGAAAGCCCCAAACCTCTTGAGAAAAACTCTGAAACTGACTTTGTCAAAGCAAGTGGACTTTGCCGCTCCCATTCTCGGGCCTCCCACATCCATTATGTAATTCCTTTATTTTCAGGGTGCCCTCTGCTATTGTGCTCTCTTGCCTCTCTCATTTCCAAAATAGTGCTATTTCAGTTTAGTCTTTTTCTCCTGAAATTCTTTTCCCCAGATTTTACTTTACTATTTTTTTTTAATTTTGTTTTGGGGCCACACCCAGCAATGCTCAGAGTTTACTTCTGGCTCTGTATTCAAGAATCCCTCCTGGTGGTGCTCAGGGGACCAATATGGGATGTTGTATATTGAACCAGGGTCAGCTGCATACAAAGCGAGTGAGCTGTTCCCGGGTCTTAGATGACAAACCTGAGGACGATGTGGGTCAGGACAGACTTTCCTTTTCCTGAAAACAGCAATGCCTGGATTCTATCTGATCCACAGCTCCCTAAAATCCTGGAGATGGGGACCACCCCCTGTGCCACAGAAATTGAGAGAAGCTCAGGTGTAGTTTTCCATGTCGGGTAAGTGGGCTCAAAGCCTCCCTAGCTTTGTTAGTCTTCATCACCCCATCTGTCTCCATCACATCCCCTGGTGGAAGTCAGTGGGCAAACCAGGTGATAGAAATATTCTCTCAACGGAGGCTGCTACTTCCCTGGCTCCCACCTCCCAATGCATTGGTTATCTATAATAATCACAAGGTACCATAAAACGTAAATCATCATATGTAACATATGAATAATATAAACAATGAAAGTATTATGATTATAAATCTGAGCTTTTGCTCTTTACAACTTGAGGCAACAAGAAAATACAAAAGCAGAATTTGACCTGATGCTCATCAGAAGGGTGACCAAGTAGCCCCAATCCTGGGGGCTTTTCCCATACTCTATTAGGTTGGGGTATGGAAAACTGACCACACTAGAAAGGTTGGCTGCTCATCTTAGGAAGGAGTATGTTGTGTATGTAAATATTTTAGGGGATTACTATGTTACTCATCCTAAACTGATTGGTGATTGTGCCCTACCGTAGGGTGTGACCTGGCATTCTGCCCCCACCCTAGGGTAGTACCTGATTCTGCTTCCACCATTGGTTGGTATCTGATCCCACCATTGGGTGATACCTGATTCTGGGGGATAAAAACGAGGGTCTGTGGAAGGCCAGGGCTTTTTGGCTGGAACTGAAGCTGAGTCTTTGGACTTCAGTCTTGTCCACCGAATAAAGCGAATATTTCCACGAGCCTGACTGTCTGCGAGCTGTTTACCCGCCGTTTCACCTCAGAACCGTCGGCTAGACAGGGTGGCAGACGCGTGCTCCGAGCTGGAAGAGAAAGGCCTCATCCTCCATTCCACCATCAGTCAACCTCTTCAGGGGCTGACTTGCTACAGGAGTATAATAGCTTGTAGGTAGAACCCTTATTTGTGTAGCAGCATACTAGTGGGTAAATTATCTGAGACTGTTGTCTGGGTGACACACCACCACCCAATAGTAATTTCATTTGCTTCAATGCTGTAAAAAGTCCAGACATAAAAGAAGACTAAGGAGAAGAAATGATTTTTGGCCTGCCCTTCAGATAACTTTTTGTCTTTCTAATTTAAAAAAATAAAAAGGAAAGAATAAAATAAAGACAGATAAAGAAGGAAAGAAAGAAAAAGAAAGGATAGAAAGAAGGAAGAAAACTAAAATTTCTGAAGTGCTTCTTGTTCTGTGCCAGGCATAAGAAGATGCAATAAATCAAACCTTTGTTGTCTTGACTGAGGTTGATCTGCATGATTCATAAGTCAGCAGAATTACTCCATGGAAATATGAAAACAGGAAGCCAAGATCATTAAAGAAAAAGAAACAACCTAGAGTAGAGCATGTCCATCTCAAAAATGAGAAGGAAAGAAGTGGACATAAAGTCTAAACAAGGTACCTTGAGCTTGGCTAACCTCACTATCAGGCTCAGAGACCCATTCATGCCTCTTAAACAGGTATGGTTTATGGTACTGTCTTGGCTCAGGAAGGGAAATGCTTTTCCTTCTGGCAAAGGCTTAACATATTGATGTTGGCATGTACTATATTGGCAACATTAAGCCAATGTGGCTTAATTAACAAATTACAGTCCTGGAGTCAGAGTGTTAAACCAAAACACCAAGAGTGAAAAGCAAACAAGCAGAAAAAGCAACACAAATTATACTTAAAAGAGAATTCATAAAAAACACTGGAGAGGGAGGAAATCCAAGTTCATTTTTGGCTTTTAGAAAAGACTAGAGGAGTTTTTCCTTTATCTGAGATACTTTGGCTCCACTTATACTGAAATGGTTTAACTCACCATTAGGTAATTCTCTCCAGGGGGTTAGGTTAAAATGAGGGCAGTAAAAGGTTTTGCTTAGGGAATATCACCCTCTGAAAGTATCTAATAGTGAATCTGAAGACTCTGGATAGTTTTTTTTTTCTGAGAGTTTTATATATCTAAAGACAAGCACATTGACACAGAAAACTTTAACTCAGAAAACTTGAAGTATATGTGTATGAAGAGAGCAGGAGTATTACTTTTAATTCCCATGGGCTCTAATCTATGAAGGTTGATATCTATGAAAAGAGTGAGAAGCTAACAGTGTTTTAGAATATATTCCTAGAACATATAGTTATATAAAAGCATGTAGTATTTATAAAGGTACTCACAAACACAAGACTGGAAAGATTGAACTCTGTATCTGATGCTTTATATAAGCTGTCAAAAATGTTATCAAGAAGCAGCTTCTTGACTTCTGAATTTCAATTAGAGGAAAGGATTCTTTTCTCTCCTTCCCCAAGTGACCCTAGGCTCTGTGATATGGGGAACATGGGATTGTGCTCATGTACCTGGGGTGTCACCCATTTGCCTTCAATCTTATGCCCAGGAAGACAGAGCATGCTTGATACAGATTTGGTTGACTTCTCTTCACCTTTGTTGAGTCTGTAACATGCTGTGCACCAAGTGAAGGGAAGGAATTCTTGCCTTTGAGGAACCAAATGGGCTATGCCTAATAAGCAAGTGGTTTGGGATGAAATATAAGTCAAATATTCCAACTCTAGTTTCCAACCAACCCTTCTTATTTTTCATCAGATGAAAAGTGCCACCTATTTTCTCAAGCCTGCCAAAATTCCTGAAAACTTGACCTAATACAAGTTGCAACATAAAATATAAGGAGACAGGACTCAGATAGATTAAGAAGTCTTTTCTAACCTAACCAGTTTTAGACAGGAAGTGACTATATAAATTTGGGGAAAACTGCCAGACTGTGATCCAATATTGGCTTCCAATATTGGTCATTTTTGTTTTAGAAGTCTTCATTTGAGTTGATGGCATAAGGTGTTCTGGAAATCAGAAGCTTGAATTGCAAGATCTAATGACTCCCAGACCTAGTACTCAGAAAATAACAAAACAGAACAAAAAACCCAAATAGAACCTAAAAAAAACTTTATGAACATATTCCATAAAATGTATGTGTGAAAAATCATTTAGTCTTCCTCTTTGCCCTATTAATTTATAGAGAGATGTTTGAGGAGTCCAACTACAGACCTCTGTTCCTATGAAGAAGGCATTATAGTGCTTCATTTTGGACATCCTAGGCTCATGAAACTCCTGAGATTTCTAATGCAACCAAGACCCAAATTTCCTTTTTCAGGACTCTTTGCGCTGGATTCTCCAGAGTACATGGGGAATGTGTTTGTATCAAGAGAGCACATGTTTATGGCCTTGTGAATAGGGCTGCAGATGAGGAGATGAAGGATTCAAAACCATAAAAGGCTCCATGACACAGACTCTTGTGGGAAGTAGCACTAACCCAGGGTAGATAAAATCTGTGAGAACTAGACCTTAAAATCTTTAGATGGGCTCTGTTCTCAGGGGTCACTCCTGACAGTACTCAAGGGAGCACGAATGTGCCAGGATTCAACTCTGGTCAGTTGGTTATAAAACAAGCTCCTTACCCTGTACTATTTCTCCACTTCTCCTGAGCTGTTTTTTCCTGAGATTAGGCCAGAGCTAGTGATGTCATTAGCTTCTTCCTTTGTCAAAAACTTGTGGCAAGTCTTGCTTTGGGAAAGCAGACATCTTCCCCACATCTCAGCTGTGCTCCTCCTAACTCTCTCTCTCTCCTACTGGTTAGTAAGTATTGATCTTCCTGTTGCATTTAATCCGATGCTGGATTAAACATCACTTAATTTAAAAAAAAATCTTTAGATGGGATGAAATACTTTCTTCACTAAAGGCCTTCTTCTCTTCCTTGGCTGCCCTGACTTTTTGTGAAATATATAATCTGGGTGTAAATAAAGAAGTGGCATTGGAAAAACAAGGTCAAAATATTTGTCATTCAACTTATGGAAGGAAGTATAATTTTAATGAAGTAGGATCAGTTTATCAGTGGGAATGTCTCCTGGGCATAATTAGTTAAAAAAAAAAAAGCTTGACAATATAGTGAAAAAGAAAAGAATTTTCTTAGAGGGCCAGTTTTTTTTTTTGTGTGTGTGAGGTAGTGCTCCAATGAGTTCCTGGTACCTTATAGATAGTCCCTAAAGTCACAAGGATTATGAAAACACCTTTAAGACACATTGCCTCACACATTTTTAGTTGCTCATAAACTCAGGGTAAAGGTTTCCTGAGGGTACACAAGTGTGATATCACAACAGATTGGAGAAGCAGGCATGAGAATTTAACTTCCTAAAACTAATATCAAGGCAATTTTCAAAGATATAAAGTGTTATTTCATATCAACATAGTGGATTTATGATGGATATTCATAAATATTTCAAAGGTCTTCATTTTTAAGTTCTGTATGATACAAACATACGTACAATCAGTAGCGTATAACAATGTGGTCTCTAGGATGAGGGACCCCTATCCCCAATTCCTAGTGTTAGCCTATGACCTTGGTGTGAACACTCCCAACAGAATTGAGGCCAGCCCCACTGAGGAAGGAGTAGGGAAAGATTGGTTGCCTGCATGTTTGGGACTCAGCCTTTCTAGCCAACTATGCAACTGTAGAAAATAACATAAACAAGAACAAAGCTCTAAGTTTCTGCCAGTATAGAGGGATTCTGCTATCAAACAGCTGGAGGCTACCAATATACAGTATGGTCTCCTTTCTATGTAAAAATATGAGAGTGATTATTTCTAGAGTGGGGAAACTTGAAATTTGTTCAGGAGACTATGCTCTAATTGGAATTCAAAAAGAAAGATAAGCTTCACATAAAGGTGTAGAACATGTTCAAAGAGCTTTTGGGATCTAACTTGGAGAAATGTAGCCACCAGGGAATAGTTTGAAAGAAAGACATCCTTCAGCTCCCAGAACTCTATGAAGCAGAGATAATTCTACCTGTCCTGTTCTCCACTTAGAGAATCACTTTAGGTGGCCAAGGCCCTTTAGCCATCCAGATGACGGAGTTTTCCTGTTGGGAAGGAAACCTATCTTACACGTTCCCCATTCTTCCCACTATTTTTTGCCTGTTCATCTCTTGTTCTCTAGATATAAGTGAAAGGATTTTTGTAAAGGGGCTCTCCTCTTTCCTCACAACTCACCCAAACTAATGGGATTCTTTATGGCAATTCTAGAGAAACATTCTTAACCCATAATGTGTGTTTGGGAGGGGTGTGTGAGAATGAGATCTGCTTTCTAGATTAGTGCTTAGAACCTTATCACAAGAGACTAATGAGATTCATTCCTTCATTTATTCATACAACATACAGCCCCTGATGACAAGTGAGTACCTGTTATTGATCACTATACAAGTCAGTCCAAATTCTCCTCTCATGGGTGGGCTGTCCATGACTCTACAAACATGAGTCAGGGTGAGGGATCCCATGCTCTGGGGATTTGTTTGCTTCCCTGGTGCCATGATATAAAGGCCCAAACAGAGGCACACTGGCTTATTCAGCCTGTGTGATCTCCTATTTCTAGAAGGCACAGGATTAAATGTTAATAACGGTCCAAGCCATGGCCCAACTCAGCAGAAGATGCTTTTGCAAAGAAAAAGAAATCTAAGAGCTGGAAGAGAACAGCCAATGAAGCTAAAAGGGAGTGATCTAGCATCAGCGACGCCCAGAGAGATGCTAACACAGCACAGTTCACCTTTGTGCTGCAACCGATCCAGAATCATTACAAAAGTAAAGTCTCCCCAGCCTGAGAGAGCATTTATCTTTGAATCATGTATTTTTAAAGTGCATTTGTCAGTGGGAGCAAAAGAATTCAAATAGTTCATTTTAGCAAATGTGTTTCCACCAAAGAAGGTCTTAGAAGCAAAAGGGAAATGGCATTTCTTTGTTAATAAGGTGAACATTTACAAAAAACTATTATGCATATTTTTCAGAAAATAATAATGTATATATATCCTGAAATGCAATAAATGTCTACATTTAGTCCACCTAAGCTATTGTCTAAAATATAATGCAATTCCTAACACAGCATCTGGAAAGAAATTGAGTCATACATTGAAGGTTGAAACAATTCACAAAGCCTTGGCAAGAAAAATCTTTTTAAGAAAAGATTTCCTATGGTAAAAAAAGTGAATACAATAATTACTGGGCTCCAATTTCACTTAAAGATGTAGGTCTTTTCAGGGAAAAAAAGTTCACACTTTACATGTTGAAAATTAATGCAGCTATCAAATGAGTCTTTGAAACTCAAAGGTCAGCTCACAGTAATTAAAAGACGATACTTCAAGAAGCAGGTGGATTCAGAAATCAAAGGATCACAGAAATGATATATTGATGGTTATAACAATTTGAAAATAAATCCCAAAATCATTTTACATGAAATGGGACCTCTATCCAGCCAAATTACGTATCAAATGATATTTCTGCTAGCCAAGGTCAACATTTGAAAGGTCAAATATGACATAAAAAATTTCCACCAGCTGTGACATCTGGCATTTTTAGTGGGTTCCTAATGGCATGGAAGTGGTCCTCATGGAAGCTCATTGCACTGGACACATCCCCTAGAGCTTTGGATGGCTCCTCTCTAAGCCCAGAAATGATGGTTGGGATACAGACTGTGGTATATCTTAGCAAGCATATTGCTGTCTCATGGAAAATATCAGCATGTTCAGATATCCTAGTCTCTTGGTACACAAAGTTTGGGTTTACTTCCAGAAGTGCATCAGGCAGGTGAGAGTCCTGTATCCATGAATCTCTCATCTGACATACCAGCAGGGGAGGGCTAAGCCCTTTTTTGCATTCTCACTCTTGTGGGCTTTGAAAAGTTTGGAGGATAACTTGGAGTAGTTAAAGTGAGTAAAATATTGGGGTTGGGGGGTAAATGTTTTAAGTTCTTCCTGAGGTCTGATTTGAATTGCAACAATGACTTAAGACACTGGAAAATTAATAGTATTCCTAACATTTTTCTTTGTGGAAAAAAAAGGCAAAGCTTAAATGGCTGAAAATAGTGCATTAATGCAGCTTTTGCCTAGCATGCAGTAGACCTGGTTTGACCTCCAGCGTCACATAAAGTCCCCTGAGAACAAAGTCAATAATAGTTCTTGACAACTTCTCGGTATGGCCCAATGCCCTTCCCTTTCTTAAAAATAAAGCTTAAAAGAAACAATTCTTTCTGAGTTCTGTAGGCTTAGCTAAAGTTTCTGATGTAATTTAAAATCAAGTAGTTTCTTTTCAAATAGAGTTCTTAGGTTTAGCTCACTTTAAAAAATTACAGATAAGGCAGTTTTGATTGCATAGATCATCAGCATATTCAGTGTACAATAAAAATGAAACTTAAAAAAAATAAAAGCACATCTGAAGCCCTGACTCCTATAGCATATCACTTACATCATCATCAACATCAATCATCAAGAAAACCATTTAGGGAAGAGTCAATCACTAAAAAGCACTTAAACACGCTGAGAAGGCAAATTATATATACATATATACATTACAGTAAATGTAAGATTAAACTGTTGATGAACATACAGATTAGAACAAGTCTTAAAGGCAGCTGAAAACTCTTTATTGCTCTGTTGTGGAAGCTGGAATACTTCCTGTATCATAAAATCCAATAGTGAAATTGTGACTAAAAATAGTAATATTCATATTCAAAACAGAAACCAAGAAACCAGAGAGACTGTACAGGGAGGGATTAAGGCATTGAATAGAACCTGGTGGATCACAGTTCAATTCCCAGTACCACCAAGAGTGATCTTTGAGCAAAGAACCAGGAGGTAGCCCTGATCACCTCCAGGTGTGATCCAAAAACTCAAAGAGGATACTTAGAGTAAGTTTCTAGCTGGTCACTGATCACTTGATAGATTTCTATGTGGTATATTTGCATCTACCAATGGTAATTTTGCATGTCCCGTGGGACGTGATAAACACATCCTTTATTTTAGTGTAGCTTTTTGAAACAGTACGAGGTTTGCCTACAATTAAGTATTATCATATGCTTTTGGAAAGAGGACTTTGATTTTATATGTCCAACTAGCTAGTTGTGTTCCTTGTGACAATATAAGCTTTCAAAGGACTGTGTCTTTGTATACAAATGCACCTTCATTGGGGAGGAATACTGTGGGCAGGATGACATGAGTTCCAAGATAAAAATTCTTCAGAATTTCAATGAATCTAAAATTAAGGGCCCAGATCTGAAATTTGGACTCTGTTGTAACCTATGTCATGCATGTGTGAGACCTGGGATTCCAACTTCCCTCTGCCCAGACACATGATCTGTTGTGTTTTCAACATAACCATATGTACTATTTGCAGAGATGATAACTTGAATATACATTTTAATTATTATTGACATACTTCTACAGAATTCTGCTTTTCTTTTGCACCATTCACAAAAATGACCAGCATGCCTGAAGCAGAGATGGTAAGCAGAAAACCTGATATGCTTTCCCGCACCCCTACCGGATGCAGTTACCCTCATCCACATCCCTATCATCTCGAAACACCATCTGCTCAGCGGAGGCAATCAGAGATTTCATTTCAGCCTCTCCAGCCTCGAGTATTGACTTTGAACTGATGATATTTATTGGCACCCCAAATAATTTTCAGGAAAGAAAAAGTAGAAAATATTTCTTCTTCTGAGAACTCTCACTAGGCCAAGGTTGGTAAAGAGAGAGTATGAATTTATAGGGATTCTACATTTAGCAACTTTCAGATATGTTTGCAGAAATCTAACCTATTAGTCTGTGAGAACAAACTGGGAAATGGGGTTACACTGTGGAAGCTTCTTCAGTGCACAAAGAATTGGGGAAGAGCAGGGCTTGGGATCCCTGTCTCTGATGGAGTGATCCCAGGTAAGTCTCTGCCCTCCCCTGGGCCTCAGTTCCCTGCTCAGGCAAATAGCTGCCATGAAGAGCCCAATTCCCAGATGTCCTCAGAACTAAATGTACCAGCCACTGTATTGCTCAGTAACCATGTCTTATGCTGAAATTTTACCAAGTTAGAAATGGAAGACATGATCTTCAAGGCTCCTAATTAACACTTTCTAGTTGGAGTCCTACACTGCTTACCCTGATACTCACCACCACTATGGAACCTATTTTGTTGGTTTGGGCAGTGGGACCACCAAAAGCCATGGGAAGCCTAACTACTGGTCTGGGATGGATTCATGTCCCAACCTGACTGCCTGAAGTCTGCACCTCCTCACAGAGAACAGAAACTCCCTTTCCAAGCTACCTTTTCTCTTTAATATCTCTGGGAGCCCCTGAGGTAGCATTCATGATGGACCTAAATGTCCCTGTGCCCTCAGTTCATTATGCTCATGAATCAGCATCCTTGGGGTGGCACCAGATATGGGTGGGGAGGAGAGCTCCCAACTGCCGGGTCTTTCCAGGGTACAGTCTGGTGGAGAACCAGCACCCCACACCCAAAACACATGAAATTCCACCACGGACTAAAAAAACCTCAACTCCTAGGCAGGGGCCTAGGGCTGCTAGTATTTGTTAAGGTTCCTGAGAAATTCTGACATGTTCTAGACTGGATACGGCTTGATCTGGATGCTTTCAAGAGCATGGTACATGGTGGGTATCAAATGACTTTGAGTCTAGGTGGTGGCCTCCTCCACTTTGTTGCCCCGGAGATGCTGCCTGCACCCTTGTTCTCTCTATCCTTCCAACTGCTGACACTCTCCAAGGCCACCTGTCATGTGCCTATAACCATAGAGTTTAAAATCATTCCCTTGGGGTACATGAACTTTTGACAAATCAGTGACTAGGGCTACATATTATGAGAGATGATTTATATATTATAAAGATTTTAGGTTTTTTTTATTTGTTTTGGGGCCACACCTAGTGACTCTCAGGAGTTACTCCTGTCTCTGTATTCAGAAATTACTCTTGGTGGTACTCCTGGGGGCCATTTGAGATGCTAGTGATCAAAGTTGGGTTCAAGAAAGCAAGAACCCTAGTACTTATATTATTGCTCATGCCCCTGTATTTTGGAGCACCCCCCAAGAGGGCATTTTCTCCATATTGCAGCAAATTACAAGATATTTTTGTCTTTTAAAAGCAGCAGAGTATTTAATTGTATATATATATACCAAAACTTCATGCCCTATTTTCTGAAATACAGTTATCTCAATATAAATGTCATAAAATATAAAAAAGAAATAAATAGGTGTTTTCTGCATTTAACATAGGGAAAAGGCTTCAAGAATTTTATTATCTTATGAAAAGAGGAGATCTGATGACAGAGGATCTTGGTTCTAGCAATGTTGCAACCACACCATGCAACAGGCAAGTTCACATCAGTCTAATTTTCTCTAGACGTTCAAATGGTTTTGAACTACTTACATTTCTCATATATTTGGATGATGCAAAAGACTCCTATAGAATACCATCCCAACATGGTTTCTGGGAAAGCAAGCCAAAAACCAAACCATGGGTCAGTTCTATGTAGTGTTTTTCATGGGGAGGTAATGTCAGTCATTCGTTTATGATGGAAATGAGCGAGGAGAGTGTCCTAATATCCAAATATCACCACACAAGCCTTCAGATGATTGTTTGAAAGCACTTGCATCTGACTGTATAATAGTTACCTCCCTTCATGGCATTCAGAATTCCACATTCGTTGTCCAGAAAGCTGCTGGCTGTGTCAGAACTGGAACTCATCTCCTTGTCATCTTCTTGGAAATGCACCTCTATTTGTCTCATTCTAACCAGCTCCAACACCATCTACTCTGGATGACTTCCTAGTATACTCAGAGTAGCATTTTCAGAAGGGAAAGCGAACTAGAGGAGGAGACAGGCTTACTGTCTGAGCCTAGAAAATCTAAAGAACACCTTTCCCAGATCTGAGACCCATGTTTTCATAGATTTCTGAGAATAGCAGAGTTGCCTGAATCTATTTAATCCCAATGACTCAAAAAGAAGGACAGGCATTTGTTCTCAATGAAAGAATCCCTTCCATTTTTGCTCAGCCTCTTACTCTTGTTCTTTGTCCTTCAACATTAGACTTGAATGGTTCAGGTACAGTACAAAAAAGAAGCAAAAGACATTTTGAAACATCATTTTTAACAGCCAGGGAAAATGAAAAAAATAGATGAGAAATAGTTTATTTCCAGGATTCCTGCTATTATAAGGGATGCTCCCTTCTCTTTCAAGAACAGATGGGTTTGCTCTAACTTCAATTAGGGCATTTCTCAATACAACACATGATTTCACATTAGGTAACATCTCTAAAGCCAAACTCCTTTCTCATTGATTATGTTTCTCTTAAGAACTTCATTTGGAGATCTCTATCATCTCCTCACTAATGGATTCTTTAAGTTTCTGAGATGTATCTCTCTAGGAGTAATTCAATTTCTATTTTGAAGGAATGGAGCAAAGACTTAACATTTTATTAAATTCATTTGCTGCATCTTTCAGGACCATCAAAGAAATGGCATCCTTCAATCTGGTAACATTTTTTAACAAACACATACTTAACATACGTATTAAGCCTTGATGTTTTGCTTGCTGCATCAGTAAAATTTAATTAAAATGATAGAAAAATTACAGTCATTTCCATTAATCATTCTCAAATACCATTCTGAGATCAGCTCCCTGCATACCTGCACCTCAGAGGCAGGGTGATAAAATTGTAATAGGCTATTCAGGAGGGTGATGCTCTTACATCCTTAGAAATTTTAATGTAATAATGAACAGCCATATGTCATGAATGCCATCAAAGCTGAAACAAAGCCTGCTGATCTATTCAATCCTATTCAGATACATTTTTCCATTAGGCATTGTATCAGAGTCATACATGGATAGACCTGGACCATAAAATTTATTTGTTGACATCCAAAAATTAATTATATATTTATTTTCGAAAGGTGAAAGGAATGAGAAGTGGAGGAAAGCAAGAGCAAATATTTGCACAAGATAAAAAGCAGGCATGTCCCTAATAGGTGAGGACCAGACAAAGTGTAAAGGAAACAAAGCCATTAGCTGAGGGGAAATAAACCCTCAAACATGTTGAATGAGGTATGGATACTTTCTTGAAAGTTTGGAAGAAGAAAATGATAAAAATTAAGTGAGGGTATTGGAATCTTGTTGGCAAGAAAGTGAAAAATGAATTCATTTGGGCCTTCCAGATACTGTCTATCTGGTAATAATTAGCTTAATCCTGGCAGGTGACAGGAATGCAGAATCAACTCTTTGGTAGTTGAGATAGAACCCTCAACAATAAGATTTCTTTATTCCTCACTGCCATGGAATGTTGCTCAAGAAAATAAAAGCCAACCTTGACAAAATACAAATTCATAATAAGTGGGTGAAGGGATAGAAATGAGATGAGATGTACCAACTTTGGGGGAGAAAAGAAAAGACATTTAGGTTCAGCTCCCTCAGGCCCTCTTGGGTCCAACTGGAGGAATTTAAAGGGAGCAGAGAGAAGAGGAGTGATAGTTGTAGGAACAAGGTCTCTTGATTTCCTTATACCAGAGGGAAGGAGAAAAAGGTGAAGAAGGGGGATGGGTGAAAAGGGCCATGGGTATAGAAGGGACTGGGTGAAAGGGGGACAGAGTGAAGAAGAACGGAGGGGCTAGGCAATGGGGAAAGGACTGGAGAAGAGGGGATAAGTGGATATAGGGATGAGTGGAGAAGAAGGACAAAGAGTGGAAAAGGGGAATAGGAGTAGGGCAGGGCAGCACAATGATAGGAAGGACAGTGATCATAGGAACCGGAAATGAAGCTGAAGAATCAATGATTTAGAATCAACAAATGAATGTAAGTGTCATTTGTAAAAATGAGTAGGTGGATACACATGGTTTCAAGTATTTAAAAGAGGAGGAAAGCACATATATATGATTACATAGGAAAAGCACACACACACACATATATACACATATACCTAGGAAAGGTATTATGCATATAGAAAAACATTAAAAATCAGAAGAGGCTATGATTCACAACTCAGTGTGTTTATGTCTGTAAGGTTGGCAACAGAAGACAATAAGAATATATTTATCTTGTGCATGTGGCAATGATGATTAATTGGGCTAGTTTATATGACACATCTATTTTTTAGTGCCTGACATAATTTGTGTTTGACAGTTGTTATTACAATTTTGGACAATCTGGAGTGGAGAGAGATAGTTTACTAGGAGCATAAAGTTGGACTGAAAAGTGAAATATCTGAATATTTAACTTGAACCAGTAAGGACCCATTACTCCCCAGCCTGACACGACTCAACAGTGGCTGAGAATATGCTCACAATTCTTCACCCTTCCTCCTGGAGTGGCACTGCTTCATTTCCCTCCCACTGAGAGTGTGCACTAGTCTAACTTGACTTGTTTCTACTAAGCAGAATAAAAAAAAAGGGAAGGATCAGAATGTGAGCTCAAATTCATTAATAAGAGATGTGGTACCCACAGCCATCAACCATCTAGATCTGGTCCTTCTCTTCAAATTTAGTCCTTTCGGGAGGTCCCAGACTCAGATTCCTGAAAAATCTATATACATTATAAAAATTGGTGACTTTAAGATGCTCAAGTTGGGAGGTAATTTATTACACAAACTTGGCAACTATTACAGACTGCTGTAATAGTATGTTTACTCAGTCTGGGTAATTGGTTACATTTAGCTTATATAAAAAGATACTGGGGTATTGATTGCCCCCTAATTTGGAGAATGGTCTCTCCCTTCCCTCCCTTTCTCATCCTCAGTCATCAAATTTCCTTTAGCTTCACTTGCCTCTAGAAAAACCTTAGGTTTGCAAGTTTATAACTCTAAACTTTATGGATCTTAGAATTTAAAATTTCCCACTTTGGGACTGATTGATAGTAAAGCAGGTAGGGCAATTGTCTTGCATATGGCCAACTCGGGCTCTATCCCTTGTACCTAAATGATCCTGGAGCCCACCAGGAGTGATCCTTGAGGGCAGAGATAAAAGTAATACCTGAGCACTGCCAGGTAGGCCCCACTTCCGAATCTTCCACTAAAATGATTTATAGTGATAAAAATACACAGTGATAAATATATAAATATACAGCGATACAGATGTGAACAGAGTGTGATCGAGATTTAGTGCAGAAAGTTATGATACTGTTGCCAGCTGAAACAAAATCTTAGGGTACATTTTCAAGGGAAAGCATTTGTTTTGTCTTTATTTCATCTTTATTTCTTCCAAGACTCCAGGTCCTAATAGAGGGAGTCCCTTCTATCTCAGTGCTGGAGATGGTCTCTGTGGTCCCTCTGATAACACAGACTGGCTGTGGTAAAAAGCTTCTTAACAAGGGACTCACAGACAATAACTCTTTCTGGCCACCAGAAAATGCAGTATGTTCTTGCCATGATGTGGGAGCTCCACTCATTAGCATTTAAAAGAGAACACTTATTAACTGCACTACTAAATGTCCTTTATACAATATAATGAGTTTCATTGAAAAGAATCACCAGCTTAGCTAAGGAGAAATTTAAATACTTTGCCATCATTTATAAATTCAACCCTTCTACAATGGTATTTTTAAAGATACTTTGACTGAAGGGAAGGAGAAAAGTGGGAGAAATCTTAACAAAAGAAATGTAATTAGAGTTTTTTTTCTTCAAGGCAATTCTATGCTTTATGAAGATATCTTTGATCTTACTTCTCAAAGCTGGGGAAGCATTGTTGCCCACGACACAATCTCTCCACTGTGCCTTTGGAACAGGTAACTGGGATGGAACGTGCCTGCTTTTGTTAAGAGTGATAGAAAAAAATCGCCGAAAACTATAATCACAAACCAATGTAATGCAAATCAATAAGGTACTGGCACACTGCTGGAAACTCACACAAGTAATGGAATTAATTGTACTTGATCTTTTTTCCTCTATCTCAGGTTTACCCTACACATTTGCTTGAAGCATCAAACTCATTTGACTTAAATTAATGCATCCTATCAGAATGAATTAAAACCACGCATTAGCATAGACAGTTTCTTCTATGTTTTTTTTTCTCTTGGAATGCAAATAATCATCATTCATTCATTCATTCATTTAGCAATTTAGCAAGAATTTAGCGAACTCTCAAGTTCAAGGTGAAACTAAATGCTAACTTTTCAGATAGCTACATAGGTCAATCAGGACAAAAAAATGGAAGCCATTGTATTTTTGCATGTGTAAGTAGTTTATCAAAAGGTGCAGAGAGCCTGTCATGGGGCTCATGGATTGATGCCATTTTCTCTATGAAGATGTCACTGCAATTTATGTAAGGCAGAAATTTCTGCAAGGCAGAAGAGGATTATTACGGAGTCTCTGTTTAAAAGCCTTCAAGCAATTACTAGTCTTGTAGGACACAGTTAAAGTAATGCAGCAAGACACTAGCAAGTTGAGTCAGATCTGACTCCTTTTTTTGGTTTTCAACTCATCCCTCACTGTTCCCTTCTCTGGTCCCTCAATTAGACGAGCTTCCCCCAAGAGACAGCTGCCTAAATACCAGCCAGGGTGGTATTCCTTTGTTTCTAGGACTTGTCAAACCTTTTTCCTTTTTCAAAAGAAGCTTTTGATTTATTCTTTAACTTTCACTGCCTGTAGGACATCAGCCTGATGAACTCTTCTAATCTTTACATCCATCTCTGGAAAAACCTCATACCATATTTCCCTCCCAGACACCCCTAGCATTCAGAAAACAAACATGACCTCTGCTTCTCAGGACACATTATGATTCGATCTGTGCTAACACTGGACCACATGGGGTTTGTGGAGTTACTTCTCATGTGTATGTGTGTCTGAGCTCCTGAGGGTAAGAACAATGTTTCATTTGCTTTTTTCTCTTTGCTTCCAGCCTGGTGTCTGCCATGCAGTCACACAGACCACACTGAATGAATGCTTCAATTGAAGAGCCATATTCCCACATAGAGTGGTCACAGCAGTCTGTTCTCTCCAATCCAAGAATGCTGACACTTTTAAAAGACACCAGTATAGCCATTTACTCCAAAGCGCACAATTTTCTCAGGAAAAAGGGTCAGACTTCACAACTTTTCACTCTATTATATACACTGAACTTTTCACTCTGTTATATGCCACATACTTGGGTCTGATTGGAAGTTTATTTCAATGGTAAACCCAATGACTTGTTCTCAGATTTATGGCAAAGTCTGGTTCCTTTTATTATTAGCAACTAGTTAGCCTACAATAAAGAGGACCCTGCCTAACCTTAGTCTGGGGAAAAAAGGAAGCATAATACATTCTCTTGAGCTCTTGGTCAAATCACCAAATTTAATTTACAGCAAAATCAACAAAATTCATAGGGTTTGCTCATCCATTATACAGCCAAGAAAATTGAAGCTGTTTGACTTCATTAGTCATAAAGATAGAATCAAATCTTAACTTTCTGGACTCCTTGTCAAGTATGCTCTTCATAGCTCCTGCCTCTCCACATTCCAGATGTTTTTCTTGAATTTTCTTACAACATCATGCACAGCATATTATTTTCAGTTTCTATCCCAACCCCCATCATACATTTAATTCTGACATCACAGAGTTTCTTTTCCAGTCAATAGTGATAAACTCTCAAAATATCACTGGGAGGGTCACAGAATAAAATAAACATCTAAAAAGAATATGTTACAGTGAAGATGTCATTGTCCACAAATGCCACAGAGAATCTGGCTTTTCAAAAATAAGTACATGAAGAGTTTTATGTCCATCTCAGTATGTCTTTTAGTAAAATATTAAAATGCACTGAAATAGTTTGATTCTCAAATAGAGAAATAGGTATAAGATAAATGGCCAATGGAAATAGTGAAATATGAATTCATTCATTAATCTTCCCATAATTGAAATTTTTTGGATAAATTATACAAAGCCCCACAATTTTACTATTAGCTAATAATTATAAAAATAGTTTGAACTATAAACTTAAAAGAAAATCCAAGGTGTTCAGTATCATTACTAGCTAATGATTTCCATAATAATAATTTTGGCCAAGATCACTCTTTGGAACTCTACACTATGTCCAACATGCCACTTAACTGGCTTCTAGCTCTCCTTTTACCAATTAATCTCCCAAACTGTTATTTTGTGGTCATCCCCAACTTACATGGTGAACCTTCTTTTATAATTTAAATCTCCTTCTGCCATGATTGTATGTAAAAGCTTCCCATAATTACTTTGCATCACCCATCTCTTACCATTGCTCAGATACCATGTCTCACATACCCCTCCCCTGGTTCACTGCAGCCACAGGTCACATCTGTATCAGATGTTCAGCTCTCCCAAATAACAATATTTTTTTTCAAGTTTCATCTTCCCCTCTTGGAGTGCCTCATCTAAGATGAAAACCTTGATCCTATTTATATTCTCCAGGTTTCTTCTCTGGTTTATTGGTAATTCGTGACTTACTACAAGCACTTTCCATATTTATTTTGATTGCTCTAATTTTCTGTAATAGAAATTCTTTTTCTAATTTACTCTTGTAATACATACCTTGAATAATGGCCTGCACAAGGTATGGACAGTTTTTCCGGAAGGAAGAAAAAAAGGAAGGAAGGAAGGAAGGAAGGAAGGAAGGAGGAAGGGAGGTAGGGAGAGAGGGAGGAAGGAAGGAAGGAAGGATGGAAGGAAGGAAGGAAGGAAGGAAGGAAGGAAGGAGGTTGGTGAGACCAATATAGGTTGTCTCAAAAGGCAAGAAGAAAGGAAATGAGACAAGCATTTCATTTGCAGTGATGCATAAAAAATGTGAATCATTTAGATTAAAAATCATTTGCCCATGGACATCTGTTAGAAATAGTTTTGGGTTGGGACTGAGAGTAGGGAAGGAGAATTTCTAGCTCACATGGATGGAAGTACAAGGTTTTGCAAATTCAGCCTCAGGCAAGACAAAGACTGCTGGTAGAAATGTGCTAGAGTTTGGCCTGCCGCAGGTAGGAGGATGAAGGAAGAGGCTGAGGAGTGAGTGAGGTACCAGATTCACAGGTATACGCAGGATGGTTCATGCCCCCAGGCTGCTCTGTGTTGCAGTTCACTTGGAGTCTCCTAGCAGAGAGTTCATGTTCAGGGCCAGAGGCAGAGCTGGATATGCACATGCTAAAGATAAGAAGCACTTGAGTCCAGGACCAAGGTTTATTGCATATGCTTGGACCTCCTTATAGGAGGCCTGGCTATCCAAATCTCAACAGTCTGAAAGGGCTCTACAGCAGTGTCTCCATTATGCTGCTTTGTGTTAGGCTCCTGGGGCAATTGCATGCTCTCTCATTGTTTGAGGGAAAAGCAATCCATGCACATCTCCATGCTTATCATGGAGAAGTTTCAAAATAATACTTTAAAGCAAAAAAGGCTACTTGTATGATTCTTGATGTTATAAAGGCTACATGGTGGTCCTCAAGAGTCTTTATACCCAGATGCTGAATATGTAGACACATGGCAGAAATAAAGAGTCCATAAATCATGTCATCTTTGGCTGTTAGAGCCTAGTGTTGGTTTCTAAGTATTTTCCCCAGATTTTACTAACCACAGATTCTAGGTCCCATTAAGCAGAGCAGGGCAGAGCAGGACTAATAGTTCCTTTCCTAGTGACAGTGCAGAGAAGATGGTGGGTAGTGGTGGTGGTGGTGGAAGCAATGTGCTCTGTGACCACAACCTATAAATCTGCTCCAAACCTGTCCCATTTCTGGGGTGAACCAGCTGCATGAAGACCCAAGCTCACAGTGTCTGCCCTTACATTTCTGTACAAGATGTAACTGCTTTCCCACATGGAACTTGATGTTTGGGGTCAAACTTGAAGCTTATGTATGCAAAGCAGAGGCTTTTTAAGCTGTCTCTCTGAATCTAGCTTCTTAGGCTATCTTCTCAGCACCCCCTGGAATTTAAAAGCTCCTTGTTGGTCTGGAGCAGATGCAGCCAAGAGTCTGAGATCTGTCAAGGTAACTGAAGAGCTAAATCTTTCTTTCTTTTTTTTTTTGTTTTGTTTTGTTTTGTTTTGTTTTGTTTTTGGGCCACACCCGGCAGTGCTTACAGCAGGGTTACTCCTGGCTGTCTGCTCAGAAATAGCTCCTGGCAGGCACGGGGGACCATATGGGACACCGGGATTCGAACCAACCACCTTTGGTCCTGGATTGGCTGCTTGCAAGGCAAACGCCGCTGTGCTATCTCTCCGGGCCCAGAGATAAATCTTTCAAGGTGGCACCTCAGACTTCACACTCCAAAGTGAGGAATGTGAATGCATGTATATGCATAGCCACTCATGTTTGGAGAAGCAATAGGAAGTTGATTTATTTTCTGAAAGAAAACAAGGGGGCTGGAAAGGGGTCAGATTGACAGTATAGCTGGTAGAAAGTTCACATTGTACGTGGCCAACCAGAGTTTGATTCAAGCACCACTAGGAGTGATTCCTAAGGCAAGAGTGCTGCCGAGTGTGGCCCAAAATCCAAAATTAAAACAGTGAGTTAAGGTACTTACTTTCCTTGCAGTGGCTGACCCTATCTCTAGTACCACATACAGTCATCAGGGCACCGCCATGACTGATCCCTGAGCACAGAGCCAGAAATAAACCCTGAGCACAGCAGAGTCCTCAGCCCCTGCCCCCAGTTGTCAAGCAAAGAAGTAAGGATACATAGGACTAAATGGATATAACCCTTCCCACCAAGGCCTCTTTACCTAAACTTTCTTTTGAGATGTTAATCTCACCTGAATGATCAGACTCACCCTCATCTGGGATGGGGTAGACTGTTTTAAATAAAGAATAAAAAAAGTCTGGCTGGGGGAAGTGAAAGAGAAGCAGCAAAAGAACAGAAAAAAGACAAGGTTTAGGAGCACAGGCCAGGGAGAGCTTAGCAAAGAAAGCAGATGGCAGAGAAGCTCATGGCAGGAAAAGCCATGTGGAATAAAAGCAAGCTGACTCTGATAAAATTGACCGCTTGTGAATTGTTTCTCCCCCGTTATCCTGAATTTTCAGACCCATCCACCTGAGGGGTTAGGATCATGGTCCCTAGAGCGACCTGACTCTATACGTGGACTTTATGCTTCATATTTTATATATTTTTTTTTTGGTTTTTGGGCCACACCCAGTAACGCTCAGGGGTTACTCCTGGCTATGTGCTCAGAAGTTGCTCCTGGCTTGGGGGACCATATGGGACACCGGGGGATCGAACCGCGGTCCGTCCAAGGTTAGCGCAGGCAAGGCAGGCACCTTACCTTTAGCGCCACCGCCCGGCCCATATTTTATATTTTTTATTCAACAGAAAGATAGTACAGTGGTTCAGTTAGCCTTAAATTCCATCCCCAGCACTGCAGATGGTCTCTTGAGCCCTGCCAGGAGTAATCTTTGAGCAAAGTGAAGATTAAGCCCTGAGCACTGCCAGGTGTGTCTTCCACTAAAAAAAAAAAAAAGAATCTCCACTTCCTGGAACTAGGCATCCAAGAAGGAAGCTAGGTAGGAACAAAGATAGAATAAAGCCACTGCCTGGGTTGCCTGGGTGGGAACATGTGAATTTGTGAAACCACATTTGTTCGAGGAAAGTTCTGGGACCATGGGTGTATTGTCAAGCCACGGGAGTAAGAATAGAGGCTGCTGTGGAGCAGGCGTTGGCCTCTGTCTTCCCTTGCTGCTGGGAGGTAAGTTACCTTTGAAGTTCTGCTGTGTTTTGAGATATCAGGACTTGAAAGTGCAAGTCCCTAAGCAGAGCTGGGCCTCCCAGAATACCAATGCTACAGACACAGCCAAGGACAGAGAGAGGGCCCTAGACATTTCCCCTTGCACCTGAGAGAAAAACCAGTAGGATCCAGAATTCAAAGTCTTTTTGAAGACTGTTTAAGGGTTTTTAGGCATTTGGTGCCTGATTTTTGTTGTTGTTGTTGTTGTTGTTGTTCATTACTATAAACTGGAGTTCCTACAATTGCTACAAATGACTCTTGTGATTCTGTGTCAGTCAGAGAGAAAGGAGACTGTAGAAACGTCAGAGAGCTGGTAGCGCTGAGTCCTAGCATAGATAGGAAGGAAAGTTTACAGGAAGTTTAAAGTTTAAAGGAAGCCAGTTTACAGAGATGTGTGTGTGTGTGTGTGTGTGTGTGTGTGTGTGTGTGTGAGAGAGAGAGAGAGAGAGAGAGAGAGAGAGAGAGAGAGAGAGAGAGTTTGGGTATACGCCTAAGCTGAGGACGTAAGTCCTGGTCAATGACAGGCCATGCTTAGGTATTGATTGAGTTTTTCTTCTCCTACTGACCCAAGACCAATCTGGCATCCCCAGTGGCATCAGTTTTTTTTTTTTTGTGGGAGCTGCTCTGCCTCATTTGTCTTGTGAGGAAGATTACAGCCTTGTATCTCGCTACCTGCCCATAGCCTTGACAGCTTCTCTCACCAAAAGACCTCTAGGGGTCCTGACCTTAGCTCAGTCACTTAACTTTCTATGGCCTGGAGGAATTTTACAAAATAAGCTGAATATTGAAATGAGCCTGTACAGTGGGGTTGTCCTTCTACTAACAGAAGGTAACACACACATAGCTTTCAACAGCCCCCATACTTGAAGCCTAGAAAATGTAGACATGGAGGAATCAGCTTAGCAGAGACTAGTGGAGCCATTCAGCCCAATGCAGCTGAAAGAAACTGAACCATGCTTCAAAGTGAGTTAAGAGGCTATTGACAGCTTGAGTGTGTTTTTTCAACAGCAGAAGATAACTGATCCAACTGACCTGGCCCCTGTGCCAGAAGTAACTAAAATCTGATGACCCTAATATAACTCCTTCATCCCCTTATGTGGTGAAGCCTTATTTCTTAGTACCTCAGGATATAACCTTACTTGGAAATCGAGTCATTGAAAATGTGAGGATTTGAGTGAAGGAGTTCAGTTACTGACATAGACTTGAACACAGGCCTTCTGTCAGTGAGGCTTAGGTCCCCAATAATAAAGACATGAACTTACGGGGTAGCTGGTCTCAGATCTAACATTACCAGTGTCCAATATGAAGGGGAAGGTGAGAGACGGATGCACATACCACAGGTGAGCAAGAAGTCAAAGACCAGGAGGAGGTTGTTCATGGGTCAAAAACACAATGATTGAAAGAAGGGCCTACCTCCTAAGGCTGAGAGATCACCAGCTTCTCCCTCCATTCCCTGGAGAGAACCAATCTGGGACTACACGATGCTGGCCATGTAGCCTATGAGATGTGGCCTAATATATTCCATAGAGGACGTTGCCCATAACCCTTGGAGGTTGAGTAAACAGATGATATGGAAGGACCTTTATAAGCTGCACTCAGCAGCTCACACAGCCCTATTTACATCAGCACTCTTTTTCGACCACTCTCTTTGGACACAGTGGCTGACACAGTACCCTGGAAGTCCTTTCATCATCTTGCTCTGTCCCAGGTCACAGATTTTTGCCAAATCAGTCTATCTTAGTGCACCAGATGGGTTTGTCTACTAGAAGTTTCCTATCCTCTTTCCAACCCCACTCTGGATGAATGGGCCCAATGCCTGTGAGGATATGCCAATGGGGTTTGTAGAAGATGCCAGGGAAATCAAGTTTGGGCCAATTTCCCAACTGGGTGGCTTAGCATGGGGCAGGACAGCAGAGAATGAGCACATATGAATTCAAACCATCTGGGAGCAACTTGGGGAAATTACTCAGTTTATTTTAGGTGATAGTGGGATATTTCTAATGTTCTTCAGCCAATCAGCTTAGAAAAAAGTAGGGTGTGAGCACTGTGTGTTTATAGGATTAAGGGAAAGCAGGGTATGTCATCTGTGAGTTTAGGGGAAAGCAAGATATGAGCTCTGTGTGTTTGGCTACAGGGTTTCAGTGTACTGAGGCCAGTGGATTGTTCCTCCCTCCATCTCTATCCTCAGCCATAACCATGGTTCTAAAATTAGCCTCTGCAGGATGGGTGTGGAACCCATCTCTCCTTGGAGTCCTGGTACCCTGTATAGCACTGGGCTTGGGTATCTATGCAGTTATCATTTGTGGTAGGAGTCTCTGCATTCCCATACATGCCTCCTGGCCTAGCAACTGTGTGCTGGGCAGATGGGAGACAACTGGCAGTTGAGTTTCCTTGGAAGTAAAAGCATCCAATTAAGGCCCAAACATGGCTTCCTTTTTCTACCTCATTTCCTTTCTTTTCTGTAACTACCCAATCTCACAGGCTTTATAATGCTTTTAGATGTAAGTGGCTGAGAATTATTACCCACTGTGGCCCTTTCATCTTGCAGACTGACAGTCTACATTCCACAGTTCTCAGGAGGGAGAGTCTATTATGACCATATTTTTGCTTACCAAGAGAATTGTTAATGGTTATCCTGGAGGAAGAAAAAAAAATCTATAAATATCCACCCCATAATGAAGCCTTAAGCTTACTTTCTTCCTTCACTAATGAAATTCTTCCCGCAAGCACTGCCAGAATTGCTCCTCCACTGACACACCGAGAAGAGAGACAAGCCACATGAGGGTTTTTTTTTTTTTCCTTTCTGGTTGTTGTTGTTCTTTTACCTGTTTAGTCCTCATTTTGGAATCCAGCGACAGGTTGTTGTAGGTATAGTGTGCCTGTGTGACTCCACAGAAAAGAACAGCGACTATGCCTGAAATTAAAAAACAGACCAGTCAAAACCAGTTTCCTTTTCCATCAGAGTCAGAAGGTAGAGTGAAGCCTGATGGTAGGTGGCCCTGAAAATGCAGAGGGCCACTTATTCATCCCCACCTTGACATTGATGCAACTTCACTGCCGACTTTCTCCAAGGGTTTGTTGAGAACAGGCCTACAGGAAAGCACTGAGTAGGGCACAAATGATCCCCTGCACTCATGATCAGTCGACTTGGAAATACGGGAGAAAAATTTAAGCTTCAATTTGGGCTTCTGTTGACCATTGCAGTGAACTGGTTGTACCTGATACTGAATATGGGTATGTTCTATACATGTTTGCTTCCCATTTAGACCTTAAAGGTTCAAGATCTCCCATTTTAGTAGTCACAGCCATGGGAACCTACAAAAAAATTGGCTATTCATACCGAGGCCCCTCTTGTGAAGTGAGAAAGACATCCTTGCTAGTTTCTATGCCTCTTGGTAGGGATTGAGGATTTAGGCAAGACACGCTTCCTGAAGGTTGTTAGCTCTAAGGCGCTTTGATAAAGCTTTTAGGCTTTGATAAAGATGCACATGCACACAAACTTTCTCTCTCTCTGTCACTCTCTCTCTCTCTCTCTCTCTCACACACACACACACACACACACACACATACACACACACACACACACACACACACACACACACACCGAACAATAAGTTCTTTGTTCCTGGACTCTATAATTCTCTATGCTATTGGCTTGAGAATCAGTAATGCTATGTATTATTGGCACAGGCTTGAATTAGGGGTGAGAGTGGTACCTGATTTCTCCTTTAAATGAAAGGTTTTTGATTAATTATAGGAAATTGGGTATAAGTAGGTGCTGAGAAAAACATAAGATGTAAGTATTCTTCCACTCAGATCAGGGGGATTGAAATGAATTTTAAGCAGCAAAATCTTCCCAATAAAAAACACTCATAAATTAAACACTGATGATTCTTAAGAGTATAGAGATATGTGGACTGAATGCTGACATTTCAAATGATCTTGCAATAAAAATTTTAAAGAGCCAAGCATATTTTTAAATATGGATAGTACATGTTTCTATTTATATACTGGTTCTTGGGGGGTATCTTTGGGTGACATATTGCTGCATTATTTATATAACACAAGAAAATTGGCATTTTATATGACTTATTTCCTTTTAATAGTATGCTTTGAATTTTTAGGTGAAAATTAAATAGGAAATTTTGACAAGAAATATATATGCAGTCAGCAGTCCTATGGATTTGGGAGTAGCTTTTCAGCTTTACTTCAAATAATCTGAGAGAAAAATGCTTACAAAATAATTGTATTTAACTCTTCACAAAACTTCTCTGATGAAACAACCAATCCAAGGAAGCTTTCAGGCTTGTAAAGCACTTCAATAATTTTGAGGCACAGATTGATGATGTGATATTGTTTTGCTCTATTAAGTCTGTAGTCTGTTAGAAGGTTTTGGTTTCTCTATCCCTCTCCCTATCATTTGAACTTAACTGTATAGCAAAGTACAAACTGGTGAATAGTGGTGTGTAGGGAGGAGATCATGTGTGGGTATGTGGGAGGACAAAAACCAGTAGTATACAAGTCCTGGAAAGGGCAAGAAAGAATAAACATCCACTGTAGATCAAGGACACACTTATTTCATCTGCAACTTTTTTTCTTATAAATTTATTAGCTCTGGGGCCAGAGAGATAGAGAGATAGCACAGTGGTAGGGCGTTTGCCTTGCATGTGGTTGACTTGGGAGGAACCTAGTTTGATTCCTGGCATCCCATAAGGGCCCCAGCCTGCCAGGGGTGATTTTTGAGTGCAGAGCTAAGAGTAACCCCTGAGAACTTCTGGGTGTGGCCCCCAAACCAATCAACTAATCAATCAATCAATTAATCAAATTTAAAAATTATTAGATCCTAACATATTTATTTTTTTACCATTATCATAAAGACCAACTCTATCACCACCCTCTACCCCATTTTAGTGACATCACCTTGACTCTTTTAGAAGCTAGGGATAAACCTTGATTGTGTCTCCCCTCACAGTACACGAGTTATTTTTGAGATTGTTCTGGAAAATGCACTCTGAATACAACCACATCCCAATGTCTCAACAACTATTGCTCATAGCAAAGCTGCCATTGTTCTGCCTGGCTTACAGCATCAGATTCCTCTTTCCCTTGTCTGCCTTCAGTCTATGAGTCACGAGTAGTGATTCTTTGAGGATAGTCCAGACCCTCTTGTACACTTCTTTTAATGGATCCCCATGACTATCACGTCCTACAGAATCTGTTCCCTTCTCCTTTCCTTATGGCCCCAATCTTATCTCCTAATATGCCTTCCCATTGTTGAACACTATTCTTACCAAGCCCACCCCTCTGTAGAAAGGAACTTGTACCCTGGTAACTACTTTTTGGAAGATGCAGCTTCCTCCTTCTTACTTAAGGTTGTCCTATTACTAGCACTTCTCAGCCTGTATTGTAAAAAGTATTTTTCTCATCATTCTCCACCCAAGTATTTTGCTCTGTTCCTATATATCCTAAATTACCTAACAATTAATTCAGCTATGCCTTTATTCCTAGTTTGCAATGTTCCTATTGAGTCACCTATTGAGTTACTTTTCTTTAACCTCAGAACAAGGAAAAGCACATAGTTAGCACTCAGAGAATGTTTGCTGAATAAGTGAACTTTCCCATCTTCATATAGCAAGTAAGGAGCCAAAGTAATTTAGTCAAGATCACCTTGAATGCAGCAGAACTGAGATGGACAATTCCACTTCCTGTGATTGTTCTGCCTAGAAAAGACCTTCCATAAATATTTGAAGGGAATCTTGTGCCATGTAAGTAATATCATTTCTGATGCCCCCAGAGCACAGTAAAGGATGTGATGAAGATGATGCGGTGGAGGTGGCTGGACCTTTCCTTCTTCATTCCCGCTGATTTCCAGTTTTTGGCTTCTATTAACACACCACCAGACAATATTTCTACTGTTGCTTTTTTGAATTTTCAGTAGATTTGTCACACAAACAACAGTGAAGAGTATGCTATGTGATCAGGGCATATAGTAAACAGAAAGAAACTAAGATGACATATCCTTTATGTATTAACATACAGAACGACAATTCTGTATTTAAAGTTGTAAAATTATAATTCTATAACTTGGTGTTTAATTAAAATTGCACAATTACTTTAATTAGTATGACTTTTACAGCCCAAAAACATATTGAAATGTCTCCTCTAAATATATCCATTTTCTACTGCATACTCAGTCAACCTTTACTGATTGAAAGCAGACAGACTTCCACCTTGCAGAGTGAACTTTGATTGGTTGCGTTTTTATCCATGGTACTTGGTGACCCTCACACAAACTTCACATGTTAGGAAAACAAGGTAAGGGCCAACTCAAGTGTTCTTTGTGTCCATCAGCAAACAAGGATCTCAGATTCACCCTTACTTTAAGTCTAGGACTGAGGTCTCCACTCTGTCCCTGCTGGAGAACACACAGGAAGAGATGGGGTGGAATAGGCCTTGGGAAGAGGAGTAAATTAGGTCCAAAGTTAGTAAAAAGAAAGAGCCCAGACTTGGTCATGGGTTTTCACATTCTCAATCCTCCTTATGCTTAAAATAGTCAAATGATTTGTTCTATGTTGGAAAATATATCTATTATAGACGTTAGTATCCCTGCTCTAATTGAAAAATTAGAAATACAAAGCACTCAGTTAGGGCCAGAGATAGGTAGGGTATTTGCCTTGCATGTGGCCGACCTGGGACAAACCCAAGGTTTGATTCCCAGCATCCATAAAGTCTCCTGAGCCTGCCAGGAGCGATTTCTGAGTGAAGCCAGGAGTAACCCCTGAGTGTTGCCGGGTGTGACCCTCACCCCCAAAAGCACTTAGTCAATCTATTCTCTGTGACAGAATCTTTATTTTCTTTCCCACCAAGAATAAATTTGGGTCATTCGGTTCTCATTTTTACTAGAAAAGCAGGTGGTTGGTAAGTAGAATAACAATGGTGACATCTAAGATCTTGAATTTCAGTTGTGAGCAACTAGACCTTAATTTCAGAAAGAGATATAAAAGAAAATGAGAAATGCCTATAGATCATCTAATAAGAATTTCAGACTTGTGTGCATGTACAAGATTGCCTTCCAGGGTAGACATGGTATGGATTCAAAGGAGATTATTAGTCCCAGAGTCTCTGGCTGCAGAGACTCATTAAATAAGAACTCAAATCAACTAAAAGAGCTGTTTGATAAACCACAAAGAGCTACACACTTAAATTTAAATTAGTTGCAAAAAAATGTAGAAAATAGAAAGAAGAGAACCGTAATTCTTTGGGGAAAAATAATTTTGCTGACAAGTACTTTTTTTTCCAGAAAGAATAATTCTCAAAGGACAATTAACTTTTTGGTTGGTAGAGTACCATTTATATTGTTATCTTTGGTTGACATAACTTTTTGGTTAATGTAGTATCGTTTATAGTGCCATTCTCTTTATATTGGAGACCAATAGTGAGGTAACACCAATAGTGTAGGTGTCCATGTGAAAATACATATTTATACAATCAAGGCTCACTGTATGGTTGCATATGGTTTCAGCATAAAGGGCTCCATTGGGTATTGGGATCTATCTATTCAGAGTTCACACAATTACTTAGATAATTTATGCATCTAAACTCATCACCTGGTCTTTTGTTTTCCTCTTCAATAAGTAGAGGCTTTGTGTTATTTATGTTGATATTTATAAGAAAGTTCAATGAAAATGGAAGAAAACCTAAGAGTTTCATAATTTTTTTAACTAGAGTGTTTGTGTATTATTACGTCTATAAGTCATTTGGGCTAAATGAACGTGACTATGAGCATGTAGCTACACAATCAACTTTATCAAAATAGTGAAAATTGTCAAGAAACTGGCAAATGCTGCTCTCCATGACCTCCAAGAACAATCTAGTCTTCAGCCACTGTGATTGACTCAGCTTTTACATTTGCGAGAAGTCTGTGTCCATGGAAGAAAAAAATTCAAGGGTCCTCTTACTACTTCATATTGACTTACTTTCAACCATATTATCTAGAATGTCTTGATCCCAATCTTTTCATAGGTAAGCTCTTTGCCCTTTCTCTTTACATTGTTCCTACCCACAGGACAGAACCCAGAAAACATAATTCACATACTCAGATGCAAGTTTGTCAAACCCATGGATTCCTACTCCAAAAAACTGGCCTTAAATAGAGAACACAGAAGAAATTAGATTTGATCCAACCAAACAAATAGATGTTTAACTGACTTTATTAGTTTGGGGTCCATTTTCTTCAAACATTTAAATTTTTTTTTTATTCTGAACTATCATCACACAGTCCCTGCCACTGACAATATTATTCAGTAGTTCTATTCTCATTAAAAGCTGATGAAGCCTTCAGATACTAAAGCTGAAAAATAACTGTCTGTCACTTGAAGCATGATTTTCTTTGACATTAAATGCAGACTTGAGGAGTTCCTAAGATGGCAGAATATTGCATTTTGGACAGGAAATATTGATTATATCATCAAATACAGAAAGATAGTGAGTGAGAAGGGAAAAATGCATCTTACTCTCAGACTATACTCTGAGGGGTTTTAAGGTTGCTGGGTTATTTTTCCATTCTGGGCATTTATTTATTTTTGATCTAGTAAAAAGAGACATTTCTGACAGGTTTCCTACCAACATGGCTGAAAGTGAACCTGGAACTGAGAAGTCAAAGTTAAAAAAAAAATTGGAAAACTCCTTCAGAGAATATGAAAGACTCTAAGTTTCCAGAGAATATAATGATAGTTTAGTTCACTATATCTGGCAATGATACAGTTCAAAAGATGTACCATGAGTAGGTAGAATATGAGAAGGTACTAGAAACAGCACAAGACCTACACTCTTATTCCCAGTACCAAGTATAGAGTTTCAAGTTTACCAAGTTATTTTATGTCTAAGATGCAGGGTTTATCAGTCTTTATTTCAAACAAAAATAACTTCTGTAATATGGAAGGATGCAAGTTAGCTTGGCATGAGGAGCAGAAGAAAAGTCTGCTCAGTTGTTCTGGCTTCTCCCTGATTCCTTATTTTTATCTCTTTGGAGATATCTATAGCTTAAATCTCTAATCTTCAACTTCACCCCTGAACTCCGTATTCAAGAAACTTTCTGTGTGGATTTTTCACTCTAGTATAGAATCCAGAAGGCTCTCAAATTTCCTCCCTATCAATGGCCTATATTCATTCATTCATATTTCTCATCTTTGGAAAATGGCCAGTTGACTCCAGGGGTCATAGGGTCCTGGGGCTTGCCCTTGCCTCCTCTTTGTCCTACTCCTCTATAGTACTTATTTAAGCCATCCACTTTCTCATGCTTTCTGAGAAGGCTGTGCTGAATGTGGGTTATTGAGAAAGAAAAGAACTTGCATTTCCCCATATGCCTCTTGGCACCATGAGGGGAGGTTAAATAATGGCTAAAAACTCTCCTAGTATAAAAGCATGGCTAAATTTCCCACCACTCCAGGTACGTATGTAAAGTTGAATGCAGAATGGATGAGCTCTCCAGTTAAAGCAAGTGCAGGTGTGAGCTAATGCGTTATTATATGAGGAGATGCACTTTACATCTGTGTTTATTGAGGTGGCCTCATGGCATGTTTGCCCTGAGCCCACTGCGTTGGTTAACTAATCCCTTTGAGAATTAAAGGTACCTGTTACTGTGGCTTGAATGCCTTGAAGTTTGAGACTCCAGGTTTTATTTGGGGCTTGGAAAAATACTCAGTGCACCTCATTTGTTGGTGAATTGTTGGCTAATTAACTGGATTCCCATGTTCCTGTCAATATAAAAGAGGGCACTGTTTTGAGCTGAGAGATGTCAGCTAATGAATGACATGTACTTTCGAGCAGAAACTCACCAGATTTGTCTGGAGAAACAATTCAAACAAAGTCCTCTCCTGGTGATTTGTTTTATTTACTGAGATCTCAAAATATATTTCCCATCCAGCCATGCAATGCATCAGTGGTAAGTCAAATGGGACACATTCACCTCTGAGCTAAAAGCTTTCTTAAGAGTATCAGGCATGCTTTGCCAAGAGGGGAGGATAGCATTGAGGAATGGATATGAGAAATAATAAGCCGACTCCTCAGATCAAGAAAAATATCAACCTGATCGGTAATAATCCTTTCATTTGAAAATCTTTCTTCCTTGTGTATTGTAAAAAAGACTTTCCCAAGTTCCTCTTTTAGCATTTATTCTACTAAAAATCTTTCAAAGGCTAGAGAGAAAATACAGGCTCTAAAGCACTTGCTTTGCACATGGTTAGTCCCAGGCATTCCATATGGTCTCCTGGGCACTTTCAGGAGTGAGAACTGAGCAGAGAACCTGGAATAAATTCTGGTCATTGTTGAGTGTAGCCACAAACAAAACATAATAGTCAGTATAGATGTGAGGCATATATACATATATAAATATAGATATGTATGTATGTATGTATGTATGTATTTACAGAATCAACAAAACTGAAAGAATAATGTCCCAACTAAAACAACCATACTTGAAAATGAACATATCAAGGGGGCAGGCTGGAGGGCAGGTGGGATGGAAACTGGGGACATTGGTGAAAATAATTTGACTTTGGTTGAGGGATTGGTGTTGAAACATTGCATGCCTATAGCAATAATAAATAACTTTGTAAATCCTGGTGCCTTAATAAAAATATTTTAAAAATTTATAAAATCTCTCAAGCACTGGCCTGACAGATAAGCAGGATCTGAGCCTCTGAGTGTAGCATTTTACTTGAATGACAATGTAGTTAGGTCCTTATCATATGTGTCCAACTGGAGAACATGCTGGGTGGTGCGAGATGAATTGGCTGCTTATGTTGTGCCTGATGCAGTGTGTGTTGAGTGCTGCTCTCCTTCTGACATCACGGTCAATTCTGTAATGAACAGGCCAGATGTCACCTGGCTTTCTTCTTCTATGTATTACCTCGACTGTTACTGGCTTAAAACTACTGGAAGGCCAGTAGCATTGGTTTGCAATCACAACTTATTTTTCATTCTGAGTTTTTCATGTTTATTTTCTTAGGAGGAAATGGTTCAAAGCTGAGTAAATATTAGGGTAGATTGTTTAACTTTGTGAAGGAGAAATAAAGGAAGGTCAATGGCTGCCCTCCTCCTCTTTGCCTCCAATAGACAAAAAAATCTGCCCAAGAATCTAAAACCAGAGACAGCTTTATTCCAGCAGTGCCTGCAAGAGAACTCATTGGATGGTATGGCAATGTTGCTGTTAGAAATCTTACTCTTTGAGTGTTTAATCATAATCCCTGAATGTTTGCTTCTGGCTAAAACCTGACTCCCAAAGTCTTAGCTGGGAAACAGATTATAAAAATGAATGTTCAAGTGACCTATCCAGCTGTGCTTTATGGTTCTTTTTCTAAACTGAAAAGCAGCTAGGCAGACAGGATTCATCGACATTAGAGATTAGGCTATAAATAACACTGCTGCATTATTTTCAATATTAAATTGAAAATAATGCTGTGGGAATGTAAGGACTTTTAGGAAGCAATCCTGAATGATTAGATTTGTGTGTTTTCATGAGAGAGGGAGAGAGAGAGACAGAAAGAGAGAGAGAGAGAGAGAGAGAGAGAGAGAGAGAAAATGCAGCAGGCAAAACTAGCTTGAGGCCATGCACTCATATAAAAGGTAAAATCAGTTATGTGCAGTGGTCTTCCAGCAAAGAAGAGCCTCTTTTTGACTGAGCAGTAAATAAAACTGAGATAATAATTAATAGGCTGACTTCTTCTAGCACTGGAGCAAGTCAGTGTAAGGAGGAAAGCAGAGAGCTGACCCTGAATGGATGATTCTGTACATGGGGCAGACCCCTGTACATGCCCTTGTCTCTCTCACCTGCCTTGAGAGAAGGCCCTGAAGTCCATTTCTAGCCACCATCTCCTCCTCCAATAAGCCCTCCCATGAGCACCTGTCATTCTGCCTGTCTCTGCAAAGTGTTGTTTCCTCCATCTGCACTTGGACTGTTTGCAATCACAGAGATTGGGTGGCACAGAAATGCCAACTTTCATTTGCATGCTTAAGAGTCACTTGTTTCTGTGAAAACCAAGTTTCCGTGTGACTATTGAACACATGCAGGTGCAAGTTCCAAAAGAAAGAGGCACCAGATGAGATGGCTGGCTGCAAATGTAGTCCTTGAAGTAAAAGGCGATCAAAATAAATCAAATGATCATCATCAAATTAGTAAGAAGTAGAAGTAGAAGCAGCAAGCCCCGCTCACACTGAAGTGCTCAGAATAAAATTGGCAAGAAACTGAACTGAGAGGACTCATGAATGCCATACATGAAGACTCTTTAGAAGCTGGATTATTCTCGTCTCTCAGTTCACACCTGGCATCAGACAGTCCCTAGTATTACAGACTAGACGCTGTGCATCTTTGCTCTTTCCTCTGAGCTGTCACCAACTTATGTAGCTTCTTTTGTTGAAATCCCTTCTGGATTATTCCTTCTCTTGTACCACTTAGGTCTTTTTGTTTACTAGCAATTAAACACTGACTCTAGCTATTGTCACCAGAAAGGGAATTTATTGGAGGAAAGAGTTGTTGCTCTCAAAATGAATGCAAAGGAGCTCAGTAGCTGGAATAAATAAATAAAGGATCCCAATAGGATTTGGTACTGGAAAGAACAACAGCTCCAGGCAGCTTAATGGCCTTCATTTTCTTATCATCCAAGATTGAATGCCAGGATGATTTAGACATGGTTTTCGCCCATTCTCTTTGCTAGGAGAGATTCTAGAATCCTGATTAACAAATTGGCATCCATGGAGATGAGACATTACCTAGGCAAAGTCAGATGCTATGAGTAAGGGACAGTGAGGCTGGGGGATGTGTAGCCAGAACCAAACTAGATTAATCATGTTCCTCTTGACTAGACTCCATCTCTTTGGATCAGATGATCTCTATTTTTACTTATTAGTTGGAGAAATGAAGTTACAGATGAATGAAATACATGATGCTTTTGTGGCATTAATAGTTGACTGTCCAGAGTATCAGATCAGTGGAACCTACTGAGCACTTATTACCTACAGAGTTGATTGTTCAGAGTTTGAAAGTTTTCCTTTTGTCACATGAAACATCATTCATTTTGTTGCTCATAAAAGGACTGAATGAGTGCATAGACTGCTTTATGCACTCTGATAGTGCTGAGACAAAGCCCATAGAGTGGGCAAGTGAGACCTCTCCCCTTCAGATCTAATTTGGCATATCAGATCCACTATAATTCCGTTCTACACTCAGAGAACCAAATCTAGACACACAAGTACAACCAATAGCCTGTTTGAAATGATTGTAATCTGCCTCCCAATATAAAATAGCTTAAAACAATTAACAAGAAATTTGTATGTCTGTGGTAAAGCTGATATAAAAATTTACTGTGGGCCATAAAAGATGACTTGACTAGAAGAAGAGTCATAACTTTTCCTGGGTGGGAAGACTCAGACATTATAAATTTGCCATTTCTCCTCAGATCAGTCTAGAAATGTACTTATACTCCACTCAACCCCCTCCCCCGATATTTCCTGTTTGGAATCTAACAAAGTTACTTTCATGGCCATCTGGAATAATAAATATGTGAAAACAACAAAGAAGCTCTTGGAAACAGGCTAAGATGGTGGGGGTTGCCGGACTTGTTCTTAAAATGGACCATGATGAGAAAATGATCAAAGTAAAGTTTAAAAAAATCAGCAAAACAACAGAAAACTTATAAATAGTAATATATTTATATGGGCCTAAACATTGTGAACATTTTGTTATAAGTACATTGGGAAATAAAGGGTGCTAGGACTATACGTAGGTGCTTGTCTAGGGAGAAAATAAAATCACTGTTAGATTCCACACACTTCAAGTAAAAAAATTTTTTCAGTTGAACTTAGAATTGAGTATTTCCTTAGAATTCCAACGAAAAAAAGACATAACAGGACAAGAAAGTATAGAGCATTCAGAGAAGGAATTCAAGGGACTGAACGCATGCTGTGCTGTGCAGGCAGGTGGCTTGGGTTGAATCCTTGGCACTCTATGGTCTTCTGATCACCTCCAGAAGTGACCTTGAGGCACAGAACTGGGAGCACTTCCTAGAGGGGCCCAGGAACACTAACAACAGAAGAAATAACAAACACTTGGGCTTTCTAGACAGGAATTAAAATCTTTTCTTTGTAAAGAGGAAATATAATTAATTACACAAAATTTAAAAATGTCTAATCCCACTGTTTTCCTAACCCAGACAAACAAAATGTAACATACTTAAACGGTAAAATCACAAACTGGAGAATACATATAGTCTATTTGACAATCAAAAGATTAATTTAGTTAAACCATTTTGTCTAAGTGATAAATACAAGAATCAGCAGGAGGGAAAAGAGCAAAAGGTCTAACGGGTCCTACACCAAAGAAGAACTACCAATTGCCAATGATATTAATTAGGATGATTTCCTAATTAATATTAGAAAACTGATCCAGGGAGATCACTCAAAGGGCTGAAGCACATGTGCTTGTAAGTGGGAGACCCAACTTTGAGCTCTTAGAACGGGGTTCCCTAAGTACAACCTGGAGCAACATACTAGGATAGAGCCAGGCATTACCTGTCATTAAAAATATTTAAAAAAAAAGAAAACTTAAATGAGAAAAAAATCTAACTTTTATCAAATCAACAGAAGCAAATGAAATTTAAGGTGAGAAAAATATGAGTGAATGACTCATAAACTGTGAGTGTAAGTATAGAGGCATCTATATTTTTTGGACAGTAATTTATCTCTTACATTGTCAATGGAAGTATAGAGGGATACAAATTTCTAGAAGGTAGTTTGTAAAAGTTTTAAAAATGTTAAAACTTTAGCCTTTTGTTTGTTTTTGGGCTACACCTGGTGGTTCTCAGAGCCTACTCCTGGACTCCTGGTGCCACGCATAGGTATTACTCTTGGTGGGCTTGGGTACCATACAGGATGCCAAAGATCAAACCTGTGCCTTGTGCAAGGCAAGTAGCCTGACTTGTACTATGTACAATGTATGATGGCTCTAGCCTTCTAAAATTTCAATCTTCTTATTAAACTTTCTTTTATCGGAGGTATATAATACAAATATGTATATAATCTTAAGGATTCTTAATGCAATCATATTAATAATATTGAAAACTGGAAATTATAAACTTGATGAAAAATTGTGTTAAGTTGATGTAAAATAGTATGAGACAAGCATTAAAAATAATCACATAAAAATGAAATGAAGGAAAAGCATTCATAAAGTTTGACTGAAAATTATGAATTATTAAAAAATAAGCAACATATAAATTCATATACATAATTTATTTTTAAAGTATGATTATATGTAAATATTAATAATTATACACTTGACCAAATAATTTTAGTTACTAATAGAGTAAGGCCACAGATGATTAACATTTGATCTCTTTCTGATTTTTAATTTATTTCTAAAACATTGTATTAATTTGGTAGTAAAGTCTCAGGAACTATTTGTGCAAGACAAGCACCTTTTCCCAGTACTATCTCTATAACTCATCCAATTAACTAATTTTTACTTCAAGCAGGTAACTGTAAGTAGCATTTGGGGTTGGTCTGTATTCTGTACCTTGGCAGGCAAAAGATTATGTTAATACTCCGCACTGAAACTGAGGAGAGAACTTGAAGTTGCTAATGAGGCTGTTGTTTGTATTTATGAATATTAATGAATACTTGTTTAGATGGTTTACCTTAAAAATATGTGCTTTAGGAAAACATAAATCTTTTTCAAATGAAATGTTGTGAAAACCCAATTCATGGGACGAAAATAATACAAGGAAGAAGGATGGGATGCCAGGGCTGAGGTGGGGTCATTTGAAGGGCATCCTTGAACTTCCACTTTGAAAGGTCAGGATTTGGGAACTTTTGTAGAGAAAAAGTGGCATATGAACACCACCTTGAATAGGTATATAAGAGCTAGTAAGTCCATGGTCATCTCAATAGCTATTTGTAACCCCAAACAGCTCATTCAATTTAGTTCATCAGAGTCAATCATATTCATAAGTTAAGCAACTTTTAAAAACAATTTTCTAGGGTCCATAGAGATAGTACAGTGGATAAAGTTCTTGTTTTGTATGAGTCGATCTCGATTTAATCCCCAGCACCACCTATGGTCTCCTGAGCACCATGAGGAGAGATCCCTGAGCACAGAGTGAGCCCTGAGCACAT
Organism: Suncus etruscus; assembly: GCF_024139225.1. NCBI lineage: Eukaryota > Metazoa > Chordata > Mammalia > Eulipotyphla > Soricidae > Suncus > Suncus etruscus. The sequence continues at coordinate 23,674,520 of NC_064860.1, read as the reverse complement.
CTGGGTGTGGGTTCAAAACTAAAATACATATACATACATACATACATACATACATACATACATACATACATACACAATTTTCTAGAGCTAAAGTGAAAATACTGGGATTAAGGCACTTGCCTTGCATGCCAAGTCTGGTTTGATCTCTCATATCACAAGTCTGGTTTAATTGCTTACATCACATCCCTGAGCACAGAGCCAAAATAGAACATCGGTGTATGACCCAATCCTCCATTCCATTCCCCCCAAATTTCTTGATGTTAAACTTGCATGATTTTTACTTGCTGGTTAGAACCAGGATAACTTTGACATTATATGAAAGAACTTTGTAGATTAGAATTTGATGCCTTCTCTTGTGACTTGGGAAGGATCTCTTTCCTTCCTGGGAGCTGAGCCGGGAGGTCCTGCCAGCATGGCATTTGGCAGCTCTCCGCCATGCCAAAGGCTGCTTTAACCAGGCCTAGGAAGGGGTGCGGGACATGGGTCACAATAGGTTATGGCATTAGGACTTATCAGGGAAGTTTCCTTATTAAACTTCTCCATTGTGAAACCGCGCGGAACATTATAAGAAATATATGGATATCATTGTGTTTCATCTGCTTGTCATTATCTGAACGCCATCCAGGAGCTCGTTTTTTTCCTTTACTCCCTCACTCCCATCTCTTGTTACCCCACATTTAACCATTTTCTGTACTAATGATTTTTGTTTTGGCCAAGGTAGATTACATATCTTTCACAATAATTTTTGTGTGGCGTCTGAAGCTTCAGCAGGCAACGCGTCACGGCAAGGTTCCATGCTGTCAGCTCTTTGGCCAAGGTAAGTTGAAGATGCAGCCTCGGCAGCCCCCCACAGCCTTTTCTCTCCTTTCTCCCCGTCCCCAGGGTTATTCCTGGACACCTGCTCAGGGTCCTTGCAATTGGTTTCCAGTGAGGTGCAATTTAAAAGAGACCCTAGGCTTTCTTGTTCCTGCAAGGGACTGGGAGGGGTCTGCTGAACTTTCAACTTCCAGCAATTAGGAAGCAAAAGCCTCTTGGGGAGTCGGAAGCTTCAGCAGGCAACAGGGGAGGACATGGCTCCATGCTCTCTTCGCTTGTCCAATCACAGACCAAAGTGCTATCTCAGAAACACCCCCCTCCCTCTTGACTATTTCTAAAACATAAAAGGGTCACGTGTTATCTCCTTTGTATATCTCAGATGTATTTCCTTAACATCTATAACTCTTGTCGAATATCCTCATATAGTGACAATTTTTCCCACTGGATTTGTTATTTGATTGTTTGATTTTCCCCCTTTGAGATCTGTTTTATAAGCAATACTGGTAGAAGAGTATCACTGTATAGATTTCATGTTTGCACCAAGTTATGGGGGAATTTTGGGCTTTATTCGTCGGCCCCCAGATGCACCAACGACATCTTGTGGCATTGCTTCTCTTTTGCATAGGCACATTAAAATGGGAAAATAATACATATGCAAACAAGTTCTTATCTAATAGAGATGGGAACACAAATTTGGTAATGTAATTAGGCCTTTTACCCTGAACATTGGCATAATGATTTGCCTTAGGCCTCAGAAGAATGGGCATTGCCCACACACACCTGAACAATGGATACCATCTATGGAAACAACCACAATTGTCTTTAACATTACCAGGATCCAAGCCTCTACCAGGGAAGACCTACCACTGCTTTGGCATTGACTTACTCCAAAGAGTGCTCCCAACACCCAGACAACTCAGCAACAGTCTGCATGCAGGGCAGATTGCTCTGCATTTAATGTTATGCTGAAACTAGAGGATGCTGCACATCAGCCTGACATCGATGAAAGAAATGCACAGAATCCAGAGTCTTTAAATATAAGAATCTGATACCAACAATAACTAAAGTGTGAAAAAGTTTCACCGGGACCTTGAGAATGACTGGAGTTGGACGAACTGGTATGCCTGGAACCCAGAGTTTATCTTATGCCAATAAACTTCTAGGGTGAGGCCTTTTTGTATTCAGATCAAGGAGTTTTTCTCCATTTCCCCATTTTTCTGGACCTATGCAAACAATGGCGATTCCCACTATCACACCTTTACTATATTTTTTACTCTTATCCTTTAAGGAAAAAAATTACAACTTACTGAACTTAAAAACAAATAACTGTAGTAGAATGCCTGTCTTGAATATAGGCAGGGGATGGGAAGGGGAGGGGGTAATGTTACACTGGTGAAGAGGAGTGTTCTGGTTATGACTGTAACACAAATATGATCATATTACTTAAATAAAAATATATTTTAAAAAAGAATTTGATGCCTTCTGATTTTGTTGAAAGTTGCTTACAGGATGTAATGACACTATAACAATGGGTGTACATTTTTCTTTAAAGATTATAAATTACTTTGCTTATTGATGTGTTCAAGAACCCTTATGTAAGGACATCTCTAATCAATTTTCCTAAAATTTTGATACTAGAAACAGAATTTACTCATTTTCATAAATAAGTATGCCTTCTTTTTATAAAGTTATATTATTCCCATACAACTCATCATGTTTCCCTTTTGGCTGCCAGAAAGCTCAGAGCTATTTCATTGCCAAACCACAGCAAAGAACAGCTGCCTAATTTTGTAGAAAAATTCCATCCCAGAGCTCTTGAGTGTTTACCCTCAACTAAACGGTCCCATGCTATGCATGACTCGTATTATGAGTTGTCTCAAATCCAACTTGGAAAAGGCAAGGATTAAATAATACACAAACAAACATATAAGTTATTTGGACTAAGTAGGTGTGGTCTTAGGCTTGGTTGCTATCAAATGCTTAGTAGGCACATTGCCCAAATATGGAGCATTTCTCTAAATAGAATATGTAGCTGAGGAACTTCCTGTCTTTATATTACAGAGCCTCTCACCTGTACTCCTTCCCACCATGCTGGCTCCTTAGAGAAGATTACCAAGATATATAATAAGGATATCACATTAAAAAGGCAGTAAAAGATAAAGGTGTAGATCAACTAGCCATTCATACATGGACAGTAACCTTTAAGGTAGTTAATAAAACAATATCTGGTTGAAATGTACCATGAAATAGAAAGACAAAATTTTACACATAGAAATGAACAATTCTTAGGCATTGTGTGTGTATGTGTGTGCATATTTAATATTTAACAGATTACAAAATATCATGTGAGTTTAGAAACTTCTCTACTTTTAGGTAAGGTCAAATATTTATTTTTATTGTTAACATTACTGAGATGATTTTACAATACATTGAGTGCTTAATGAGACATAAAATATGTAGAATATGGAAATCATATTTTTTCATTGACAGATGTGAATCATTCACCTCTAATCTCTCAAATGAGTGACCCTCGTATTTATTCCTTCCAAAGTATGAAATGCTCAGAAATGTCCCTCCTGGCATGGTTTTGAAGACAGGTTCATATATAATGGTATTGTGTTGGTTAAACAGATTTGGATACAAGGGCCAGTTGTGTAGACCCAAGTAAGAGTCAAGACTGTTGTGTCATACAACTGAAGCTTTCTGGGGGAAAGTTTTGAATTAACCAGTTGGTCAAGCTCCCCAGAGCCATAGGTTATCATCACCCAAAAGCTTTGCGTTGACTTTCCTAAGTAACAAGACCAGTTTTGGAGCAAGCCAGCCCCTAAGGTCCCATATGCCTTCTGACTGCTGGGGTTCTGACATTCTCCCCCACAGAGTATCACTCAAGCCAATAGTGTGGTACCCATAAGCCCAGGCTCTTAAATAACATACTCTGGCTTTAAAGTAATTGTTCTTCCTTAACTGTTGGTTAGTAAAGTGGGCACAGTTAATATCTGAGTTTTTCCATCAACTAGTGAGAACATCCAAGAAAGGCAGCTAGTGAGCTAGGAAACCCCTTCATTTATTGCCAACTTATATTCTTACTTGCACTTAAAGTGCCACCACCAAAGAGGCAAATAGCCAGGGAGGTATACCTGGTACCAGCTGACATTTCTGGGAGCCCCTTGACCCTTGAATGTTAATTATGCTGGCATGATCAGTAGGGGAGTAGGGTGGAACCTAGGAGCAGCTGGGAAGTAGGCCAGAAGAAAGAAATAGTGTTGACATTTTGCTCAGAACCACAGTGATTCTTTTACATGGGAAATCACCCAATCGTTGCAGCCAGCCAAGCGCAAATGGCGCTGGTATGGACAGGTAATCTAATTGCAGAATCTGGACACAGGCCTGGGCATTGGGGAGCACTCCTCTCTCTATCAACCGTTCCAACCCAGAGGGCTCTCTCCATTCTCAGGGAGACTTTCAATTGCAGCACTGCCACATTAACTCTTTTGTTCTCGAACCTTCCAGGGAGCAAACACTGAGGTCTGAAACTGGCCATACCTGGGATATGTTCATGTATTTTATCTGTGCTAACAGCTACTGGGTGCTGATGTCCAAGCACAGTACCCCATTTTTCTACAGAACACAGCACAATGCTTTGCAGTTTCATAGGTAAACTCATCCAAATTGGTCATTAGTGGGTTACAGTATTCCTTTTTGGCCAGCGTGGGGAGAAGAGGAAAAGATTTGCAGGAAGTTTGGTGTCTAAATTATTATTAGCCCCCAACTGTGACTAAAGGGAGGCAGATGTGAGGCAGCCATGACCCTGGCTCTGGGCCCACCCACACCTGTTTCCACAACCAGCACTGACCTGTGAGACCTGCGGCCTCAGCTGACAGGAAGGCACTCCAGGAAAGGAGGAAGAAGAGGCCGGTCTCCAGCATGGGGAACTCGCAAAGTTTGGTGAACTTGGTCAGGTGAGAGCATGTGTTAAGGAAAGCAACACGCACTTGCACAGTTCCATCACTTCCTGGCTGAACAAAGGATCCTGGGCACCACTGTTCCAAAGCAAAGGATTTATTAGAGAAGCCTGGGAGTTGGGACCTGCTTCGGAGGTAGCAGGAGTTCCAGGCATCAGCAGGCATTATAAGCTGCTAAGTAAGCAAACCTGTATTTTCTTGAAGTTGGGTTTCAAGTAAGACCACCCCACCAACAGGGGCCAAGAGTAGGTCAGAAGGAGGCCATGAAGCACATAATGTGCAACAGTCTGAGTTCCATTAAAAATAAGTAAACCAGTAAATGGTGATCACAAAATCACTTGCAATTGTCCTTATTCTTCAAAGGTGCTCCTCAGAAAAGCCAAAGCAAGGCTAGTATTCTTGCAATAGGATGCTGTACTATTGCTATCTAGGAAGAAAGAACATACTGGAAATAGGATCAGGGGAACTTTGGTTCAGTAAGGGGTCACAGTGCAGGTTCCCCTCCTTTCCAAAGTGGGATAGAGATAGGTGAATCAGTTTCATCAGTGCAGAAAATCTTTTGGCAGGCAATAGTTCCTTTAACAAAGATGATTCCTGGTCAAGAGTCTATAAGTTCCAAGTAAAATAAAGGCCTCATGATCCTGGTAAAGCTTAGAAACTATTACAAAGACATGATTTTTAGTATGGGACTAAGAGGCCAGAGCTATAGTGCAACTGTTTTCTTGCTTTAACAGAAAACTTCCTGATGAATAAGGAGATGTGAGGCTGCATATTTATTCTTCTATAACCAAACATAAAGAAGTTATGAGAGAGATCTTTGGTAGCAGGAGAGGGAATCAGAGAGCCCCCCAGGGTGGAAGATCAGTTGCTCTATTTTAGCAGTTTTATTTCTCAGGCTATGCATTTTCCATGGTCAGTGCTAACCTTTCTGAGACTCTTATCTTTCATGCTGTGAGAAGAACAGTAAGAACTCCCAGCCAATGGAAGATTAAGAAGAGATGGAGTATACTTAAATGATCAATATTTTTGGCATGAAATACTAGCAAGCAACAGAAACAGGTCCTGATAGAAAGCATGACCATGGGAAGCCAGCTCTGACCAGTCCATATTCATTGTGATGCCTTTGTATGTTCTTGGTTTGCTTTTCTGAAAGTGGGAATAAAATACAAGTATGAGCTAGGAATATAAAGCAGGTCTTACACAAGAAGGAATGAGGGTGCCTGGTCAGCCACAAGGGATACAATGGCTTTTATATTACTATGGCTGAAATAGATTTGCTTTGCTAATCCATCTAGCCCAAACATAGACTCCATGAGGACCCGAGAGCTGCTCAGTTGGAGGAAAACAAGGGCAGCAGATCAGTCCTTATGCAGAGCTGTAACCTGCCACTAGGAGGAAAGACTGTCCTTTTAGTGGGGTTTGTACCTTTGAATTTCCTTTTCTAGTCTCATGTAAGAAGAATCAGGCCAATGTGATAATAGAATATTAGCTGAGCTTAGACCGAACTTCCTTCCTTCCTTCCTTCCTTCCTTCCTTCCTTCCTTCCTTCCTTCCTTCCTTCCTTCCTTCCTTCCTTCCTTCCTTCCTTCCTTCCTTCCTTCCTTCCTTCCTTCCTTCCTTCCTTCCTTCCTTCCTTCCTTCCTTCCTTCCCTCCCTCCCTCCCTCTTCCCTCTCTCCCTCCTACCTCTCTCCCTTTTTTTCCATTTTTCTTTCATTATTTAGGCTATACCCATAGGTGGTCAATGCTTAATCCTAGGTCTGTGCTCAGAGATCACTAAAGAGTGACCATATGCAGTATAGGGAATAACCTATAATCGATCCCAGGTCAACCATGTGCCAAAAAAGCACCATATCCACTACACTATCTATCTAATCCCTAGAGGGTTCTTTTCTTTTTATCCTCTCTAGGAAGTAGTTGGGTTCCATCATGCCTAGAGCAAGCCCGGCAGAGCTGGAGCCTCCTTTTGGATAATATAGGGTGCCTATAATGGTGGAGGGCAAGGCTAGGACTTGGCTGAGTATTCAGATAGCAGCTGCCATATGAGGTGTCCTTCCTGGGGATAGACTACTCATTTTTCCCATTTGTCTCTTTATCCTAAGTTGTTGGTCTAACCCCATGTCTGACTGTCCGTGAGCTCTATTTTCTGCACTTTATTTAAATCCACAACCCCACTTCATACCAGGCAGTTCAGCCACCAAGTGTGGTTTTAGAGCTCACAGCTGGGGTCTGCCAGTTGTGTGACCTGAGACAAGGGACTAAACCTATATGTATTAGTTTCTTCAGTGGTGAAATCAGGATGACAGTAACATCTTCCCAAGCTCTTATTAAGTTCTCAGATAATCCTTGAAAATGCCAAGGACAACAGTTAGCATTTCATAAAGTTCTCAGTAAATTAAAGATTATATCTTCTTTTAATTAATGATTATATACGCATAACTATCACTATTGTTGTTATTATTATGGTGCTCATTATCATTAGCTGAAGATACTTACTGTCCTTGGGCCTTGGTTTCCTTATTTGTAGAACAAGGATAATTTGCTACTCTCCAAGACTTATTTAACAAGGATAAATTTCTAGAAGGCCTGGAACACACTAGACTATCTTCTAAGAGCATAATCAGCACTAGTCTACCCCAAACAACTTGTGTCCATAGTTTTAATTCCACATAATAAGTGAGAGGCAATAGGAAGCAGTGGGCAAGAGTGTGGCCTGTCTCATAGTTTCACCCCTCACTAACATGCCCACCTTGGAAAATAGCTTCTTGGATGCTCTAGAGTACAGTGAAAAAACAAGTGAGCTGACTTGCAAAAGATAAATGAATGTGTAAAACATCAGGGACCTGAGGCATTATAATGAGTTAAATCACTATTTTTGTCATAAATCCATTCGATCTTTTCTGACCTACTTTGTCAATGGAGTTGGCATTCCTTAGGGTTTTCCAGGACAAAATTTGGCATTGCCTTCACTATTCTCTTACAACTAACCTTTCAGTTCTGGAGTCCCAGAGAGCCCTACTTCTAAATATTTGTCTCCTTCATGCTAATTCCCCCAGCGCTTATTGTCACTGGCATCCCCTGGATTCTAATCCTCTTTTCCCTAATCATTTTATTTTACAATTGTTTGTTTAAGTTTGTAAAAACAGAACTCAGAGTGTGCCTATCACTCTCCAGAAGAGAAGCCCTGAGCCCATGATGGGTTTAAAGAAAACAGTTCAAATTTTCTTGGATTAGGCTCTAGGCTGGCTCCATTTCACCTGTGTCTCCTCCTCATTTTCCATGGCTCACCCACCATGTCCTCTGATCCTCTCAGAAACCCCTGCCATGTACTATGACGACTCTTATCTACACCATAATGAATACTGGTCTTGTCCTGAACAACAGCTCTGTGACCAACCTGTGCCTTATATGTCTGGTCAAAGCCAAGTCTGGCTCTGCCTATTAAGCCTTGCTTTTCAAATATTATTTTCCAGAATCAAAATGTTGGCCAAGACTTTCTGGGACTATCCAGACACATGGCTTCATTCTCATTTGAATTTTTATAGTTCTAATAAGTTGGCCGTGGCTTTGGCACTTGCTCTCCACCCAACTCATTTAGAGCTTTATCTTTCCAAGATTGTCACTGATTGAAGGCAGAGTCCATCTTTTATTTAGTTTCTGATTCTTCTTAGAAACCTTTAATGGAAACTTTTAGCAGCTGTTCAATCTTTGCATGCCTGACAAAAAATATCCAAACATGTTTATTTTCTGGGCTGAGGCCCTGACCCCCTTTTACACGATACCTTTACTCTTACTTTCTCCACAATATTTGGCTCTGAATCTTTCCACAACCTCTTTTCTGTGCCCTCTGTTAATCCCTCACACATGACATTGGCCTTTTGGCCTCCTCCTCAGCTCTGACTCTATGCCACATTCAGCTGTTTTAAGTGAGCAGCCCTCCAGAAGAGTTTCATTTCCTAAAACTCTTTTCTTCCCTTTGCCAATCCCTCCTATAAAAAAGAAAATGAGATGACTATATGGGAAAGGTGTTTATCTCTGCATTGTTTTCAGATCCAATCCCACAAATAGCCTTGAATACTCGTGAAATTCACAATAATCAATGACATGGTCAATTCTATGGGCTGGTGATTAACACGGGCTTGAAAATGGGGCAAAGAATATTTTATTTAACACTCTCTAGTTAATCCTATTTCATCCTTTTGTTTGTTTTGGGAACTATACCCAGTGGTGCTCTGGACTAACTCCTAGTTTTGTGCTCAATCCTGGTAGAGTTCAGGGTACTATATTTGATGATGGGGAACAAACCCAAGTCAGATCAAGTGCCTTCCCCAGTGTACTCTTTCCAATCCTGATTCTGCTCCATTCTTGATCTTGAATCTTCAGACCTCCTTTTTGACCCTTCAATAGCACATTCAGATACTCCAACCACCTATTTTCTTGGGTGGCATTATAAAAAAGAAAGGATAACCTTAGATCAGAAAATCCCAACAATTCTAGAACTTATTTTGACTAACAAAAGAACCCGCTGCTACTGGTGCCTACTAATGCCTTAAGTGACTTAGAACAAAAATGGCCCTAGAAACATTGCATTTTACTTGAACCAAAGATTTGAAGCCATTTTTTTGCACAGGAGTTGATCCATCTTCAGGAACATTCTGAGGGCACCAATAGTCTCTGACTGACTCCTGTATTTTTCACATGTGCAAAGGATATGAGTGCTGTGACAACTGCATATGCAGACCCCATTGCAAATGAGCCAGCGAAGATGCCCAGAAAATTCCCCACTGACTGGAAAAATGCAGCAGCATCAAATGCATTCGGGTTTTCCTTGGGACTGTAAATGGAGATCGAGCTGAAAGAGAAGAAGAGGAAGGTTAGTCAGCATTCCCCTCTATTATAGAGCCTAAAAACCAAGTTAAAATGAGCACCTGTGTGGGGAAGAGCACTTTCTCTCATAATGTTGGAGGCTGGTTGTAGAAGTTCTGGGAGAGAGAGTGAGAGAGAGTTGGAGGAAGTAGCATCCTTTTTCCCTTTCTTTACAGACCAATTCCATGGCACCCATCTATTTATGCCAGTCAGTAAACATTTTATATTGGAAGGGTCATAAAGAATATTGTTTCTGAGCAAACTAGGCATTAAAACATGGTAGGTGTATAAAGAATATCTGTTGAGGAGATAGATGACTGTGAATTATTTAGTGGCCATATGTCTCTGGTGCTGTTATATATTCACAAATGTTCCTGATAAAAAGTGCACTTTTATGGCCTGTGTACAAATGGGCGATACAAATCATAGCCTGCTCTGAATCCTCCACTGTGATCTTGTCATAAACCACAAAGCACTTTTTCTGGTCAGCATCACCATTCATAAACAGCCCCACGCCATACTGAGCAACATAGGATTAACCCCCAGGGAGAGAAAGAGCCTTCTCACTGCAACAAATAGCAACAGCTATGGATCATCTTTTAGTCCTCAGTTTTGGTGGTGGACAACTATTTCCTCTCCAGAAAGAAAAATCAATCCATCAATAGGCAGTAGGATCACTTAAATATCTGTGGACATTGTAGTTGCTAGTTCCTCTCTCCCCCAGGCCTCCAAAAACCAGGGCCTTAGATCCCAGTATATTGGAGGAAAGACTTACAATTTCCTCTTGTAGGAAATATGAACAAATTCTAGAAACAGAGGTTTGAAAACCTCTGGAAGAAGGCTCAAACAGTCACATGGCAGAGGATGGCATGTTTTCTGTTTTGTTTGGTTAGCAGTCTATTTTGTATCTGAGTAGTTTGGTAGGTTCTGGAAGAGACCTTAATAGATGACACCCTGTTCTGCAATCTGATCGAATGTGGTATAGATGTAGCTGAGTCTTTCTTTCCTCGCTCTCATTAGAGTCTGTTAACTCTCTGACCTGACTCTTGGTACCTAGGGACCAGTTATGAGTGAGCAGAGGGTGTAGATTCTCATTCTCCTCTGGGAAGATGTGTGGCATAGAAAAAGGGAGTTTTAAATGTGCTCTGTTTTCCCCTGGATGTCTTTAAACCCCTAAAGTAGGCCAAAAGCTTCTGCTTTGATCGTATAATTGGATAAGAAAGATGAATGTGGATCTCCATCGGAGCCCTAAATAAATTTGAGAGAAAGATTGCTTTTGAAGTGTTTTGCTGTTGGTAAAGTGTGTTGTGCATAAAAAAGGAGAAGCAATCCCAGATTTGGGTCTTTGGTAGTGGGCAGTCCTGGAAGAGTATGCCCAAACCTCTGGCTATTGTGAAATTTACTGCCCACAGCTACCAATCTAAATGGTAGTAGGAACTACTATGGCCCAGCCTATTCCTTCATGCCCACAGAGAAATAATAGCAATGAAATGTTACATGTGCATTCTGCTTTTCAACAAACTAAATTGTTTTTGTACAGTAATACTTCTGTGAATTCTTAATTAATAATTACAATCTATCTAATAATAAGCCTAATAAGAATAATATATAACAGTATTATATGTATCATATAATATATAATAATACATAAAATAATAACAATATACCTAATAATAACAATACATTTGCCCCATGATACAGAAGCTTCTCTTCCCCACCTCCACCTATGTGAAATAAGTCACCAGAGGACAAACATTATGATTCTGTTAAAATGAGGCATCTATAGTGGATAAATTCATGAAGAAGAAAGGGGAGTTAGTGTTTTTAAATAGGTTATTTAATGTGATCTTATGCCTGTGAGAATGCCAAAAAGTCTGGAATATCAGAAAGTCTAGAAATAGTCCATGGTGAGAAAGGAACCCTCATCTACTGTTGGTGGGAATGTCATCTGCTTTAGCATTTCTGGAAAGTAATGTGATTCTCCCATTAGAAATAAAACTCACATATGACTTAACTAATCTACTTCTTGGTATCTATCTCCAAAATGCATAAACATTAATTCAAAAGAATATTGTGAACCTATGTTCATCATCATACTCAGTATAATAACCAACATATGGGAACACCCAAATATCTGATTGCATATGAATGGATCAAAAACTTGCGGTATATATGCTCAATGGATTAATATGCAGCTCTAAGAAAGAAAATAGCATGCAATTTGCAGCAACAGAGTTGAAGCTAGAAGATATTATACTGAGTATAAAGCAAAGGGACAGAGGGACAGATCCAGAATGACCTCTCTTATATATGGGAGGGACTTAAAGATAGTAACGAAGTAGCAAGAAAGGCAACATAATGGTGGAACTGATCCACGTGATGAATTTGGGGTTAGGTTGAGATAGAAAGGTGTGTGTGTGTGTGTGTGTGTGTGTGTGTGTGTGTGTGTGTGGTGATAGGTGTGGTGTTAGAATCATGTACAGGTATGTAGAAGAAGCCATGATTAATAGTTTTATAAACCATAATATCTCAACACAATTTTTAAATTAATAAAAACTCTAATTCAAAATTATATTGACACCGCTATACTCACTGTAGCACCATGGACAATAGTCAGGATTTGGAAGCAGCTCAAGTGTCTCACAACAGATAAATGGATAAAGCAGGTGAGGTCAATAGGTATAATGGAGGTTTCTAGGAGAACAGAAAAAAATCCTGCCTTTTATGTCAACACAGGTGGAACTGGAGGGGTTTATGTTATCCAAGATAAGCCAGAAGAAGAGAAAATACTGGATAATTTTACTCATGTGGGAGACATAAAGAAACAAAGCAGGGAATGGGGGAATGGACAAAGTCAAATGGAAAACCCTTGGATTTTGATAGTAGAACTGAGGTTACCAAATCAGTGAGGAATATAGGAGTGCTGAGGTTATATTGTAAAAGGAAGGGGCACACAAGACTGTGAAGGTAGACTATTGGGCATCACATATCTGAAGAGGCATTAACCTGTGCTCCTGAAACAATACTAAATCAGCATTACTGCAATGAAAAGCAAGCAAGCAAGCAAGCAAGCAAGCAAGCAGAGACCTCTGAGCCAGGATGAATGCATTTCTCTCCTTGCTCCTTGAGGCTCTAAATCCAGTTTTCAGAGGCAACTACGAAAGCTGTTGGATTGCAACAGCTGCAAAGGGTGCTTTCCGGAAACAACATGTACTTGAACAGCACATGTAGGATTTTCTGGCTTCAAAAGAAGGGAGGAAGAAATGTCACATTCTAGCAATTTTAGTCCTTTGGCTATATTAAGTTAAGTGCTCCTTTTCAACTGTGAGAGAGATGCTTGAACCAGTTGTACAGGCAAATACTAGTGGGAAGAAGGAGGAGTGGAGGAAAAGTAAGATCTGCATTGTCCCTTTCTTTAGTACACTTCTTGGAAGAGGTATTGGTTGTAGTACAGGCAGGTGAATGTGGATCTACAATACTCAGATTTCTCAAAGGGACCCATTGTCCTTGGCAAGGACTTGAATAGAAAATACACAGTGCTGTTTAAATATTCATCTCATAACCTGGAATTAGGTCCAAATTATTGATTTGTTCTGTTCAGGAATGGATTACTCAGCAAAAACTAGTTTGATGATAGTGTATTCTAAATTCTCAGAAATAAATGCTTGCAGCAACTTTAGTTAAACTTTTTGAAATGCATAAAGTATCCTGAATTCCTTTGATGGAAGCAATGCAAATCATGGACAAAAATGTGACTCCAGTGTTTCTCTATAAAATAACTTTTCATCTTTATGATGTTCTGTAGAAGAATGTATTGGCTGGTAACAGGTTTTATTGTGAACACAGAATTTGAATCTAAGATCAGAGTGCAGATATCATCTCTGCCGATTATTATCAATGTGGCTTTGATCCAGTTATTCATACTACATAAAGCTCAGTTTCTTATAAATAAGGATGATAGCAATAATGTCTACCTTATATAATTGCAATGAGTTCTCAATGAATTAATGCGTATAAAGCTTTAAATTGCCCCATGGTACACAGTAAGAGCTAGATAAGCATTCCTAAATAAAGTCATCCTTTAAAGAAGACATTGTTCTCCCTTCCTCCACTTTTCTTTTTTCCTTTCTCCGCTTCTTCTTCCTCTTGTTCTTAGACCAAGAAATGGTTCAGTTCTGAAAGAAGTCCCTCAGAGTAGATGTCCAGTTAGGATGACAGCTGAAACAAAACACCAGAATCGGTTTCTCTCTTGTTTTATTTTATTAAATTAGATTTTTTATTAAGGTAGCATGATTTATAAAATTTTTCTTATAATAATTCCAAGTATCAATTTTCAACACCAATATTTCCACCAGTGTCTATTTCTCTCCACCAACATCTCAGGTTCCCCCTAGACTACCTCCTTGACAGGCACATTTTCCAGTTTGGTTATGGCAGTTTGAATCTTCTATTTATAGTATTCTGACAAGTACCCTGGATCTCTGAAATCAGTGACCATTGAACCTATCCCTTATTTTTTTATAGAATGTTGTGCAGCATGGATAGGAAATAAATGCAAATGATACAGAAGAAGAAGGGAGGAAAAGGAATAGGGGAGAAGGAAGAAGAAAGAAGAGAAAAAATAAATTGGGCTAAGATGGAAAAAAGCAATAAAAGGAAGTGAAGAATATTCCCTAAATCATGGTATGATTAAATCACACAGGCTGGTGTGGAGTGGGGAGGAAGGACACTTGGGATATTGGTCATGGGAATGTTGCACTGGTGAAGGATTTTTTATATATCTATATATTAAAAAATAAAAAAGATAAGATAAGGCCTCTTAATTCTTACCACAGGCTGTGTTTTTTACACTGACTATATAGAAAGAGGAGGTACAGTCAATGAATCCTATATACACCTCAACCCAGGCCCTTTGCTTGGTCTGTATTGTGAATTGGGGACAAAAAAAATAAATCATGGTATAAAACTTTATTCTCCTAAGGACTTTTTTTTCCCAATTTGTTTGTTTTGGGCCACACTCAGTTGTGCTCTGGACTTAATCCTATCTCTGTGCTCAGATATCATACTTCATGGGGCTCAGTGGTCCATGTAGAATGCTGGAAATTGAACCCAGACACATGTAAGACAAGTGCCCTACCTGCTTTACTATCTCTCAGGCTTGCAAAGAGACATGTATAACTCATAGGCAGCAGGCAAGAAGCACTTAGATCTGTTCCATCATGGACCAGGGCCAGACCACAGGACTTCATGGGCCAGACCTTCCCTGGCCCTGCAAATGATTCTGCCATCACTGTAATGGTGTCAACTCCTCCATGACTAGCTTTTAGGGAGTCACCTGCCTCTTCTGGTATTTAGTCTTTCTCAGCACTGCACATTCTTCAGTGCTACTATTACAATATTTTGCCCTACAGTTAATCAGAGAATCCCCCCCCACCAGTCTCATTTTCTGCATAACTTTCCTCTGATAGGTCATTCCAGAACCCCTTTATTCACTGTCCTGGGCCTCCTTCCAAAGCCTCAGTCGGGTCTTGCTGCCTCTGTGAACATCAAGCCAAAGTCAATTCCTCTTGAAAACGACTCAAAAGAAAGCATTAGTGAACAGATTGCAGCCTTTTCAGAATTTCTAGGGATGTAATGACTAGAGAGAAAAAATAAAAAGAGAAAAACTTACTCTAGTCACAGATGGACAAAAGAACTTTCTATTTCCTTGGCCAACTCATCAATCCCTAACACTTCCTAACCACTGGCACCTATCTATTAAGATTCTTGAGGAGTGGATAAACATCTGTATTTGGAATGGTTTCTTTTTCTTAGACACTGCTGCTTTCAAGTGTATTATCATGAGGTTCTCTTTTTTGCTGAGTACATAGTTCCATGAATGGGGACTCAGTCAAACCCCATTTTCAGCTCTTTTCAGTTATTAAAACATGGGACAATCCAGTTTAAAATCTACAAGCAGAATTATTCTCCCTGCAGAACATTCTAGAGCTGTAGGCTAGGTGACTGACTGGAAGGAAAAAGGCATAATTAGATGAAGGAGTTCTCTCCAATTCCTCTTTCCTTCCCAAAATTTGAGGCTATGGGGCTGTAGGGCCAAACTCTCCCCCACATCAAGTATTTAGAGGCAGCCATGGGCAGTAGCCTCGGCTTTAGTCCTGCTCCATTTCTCTCTTGAAGCTTCCTCCCAGAGGGACAGTTTAACTTCCTCTTGCAGTAGCACCTGTATGAGAGCCTCCAGGTGACTCTACCTGGCTTGGAAAGGAGTAACCTCACCCCAAGGCCAGGGACCAGTATACCACTTCAAACCTTATTCTTTCTCCAGATGATTTCCCCTTCAACTGTTTGCAAATTTGAGGCAAGGAAAAAATGATCCTGTCAAGCTGCCTAGTAACCTGAGGTGTGGCCCTATGTACAAGAAATCAGGCCTATGGCTCTCCTAGAAGAGAAAAGAGGTCTTCCCAGTGACATTTCTGGAGCACTTTCTGTTAGGGCACTTCTCCCAACAGAGGTGCTTTGTCCCTTTGATTTTAAGGACCCACTTGCAGAAAAACATGACAGACGTAGAAGAGCCATGCAAAACCATCAAAACTTCTCTGTGCAATTTTTCCTGAGTGGCAAGGGTAGGAAGCAAGTAGGTAAAAGAAAGCACACAGATGTGTATACACACACACAAACACACATATACCAATTATAGTGCGATTTTATGTTTAAAATTCTTTATTTAAAAAAACAAATAAGCAGATCCTTATCTATTATTTATCTTCTAATCACTATACCAGCCTTCCCTTTATCAAGAAGTTGCTCAATGGGCCAAACCGTGTGTGTACACACTAGTCTTCAGACCCTGGCATTCTCCTGCTGGTTATGTTGCTGAGTATTCTGGCAAAAGTCCATGGAGCCCTGTCAAGAGAACCTTGTGTAAAATATAATGACTTTGGGGCCAAGGCATTCCAGACACCCTGAGAGGTTAGGAGAACTGCCTTTTAATAATAAGAAGCTCTGGACAGCAATACTGCAAAAACTGGGGTTAGAACCACAGGGTTTCACTGTCCTGAGGACAGTGTTTTAATCTCCCCAAGAATCTAGATCAGAGAGTGAATCTCTAGTCTAGATCCTTGACAAACATCATTTTGCCATTCTGATTCCTGGGCACCAAAAAGCAACAAGACAAGGGGATTCTATGGGAGATAGATGATCTGCTGGTTGCACCCAGGATAATACAACCCAATCTTTGCTGAGTGGAGGGGAATCCAACCATTGCTGCTGCATTCTAGATGCCATTGTTGTTTTGAGCACTCAAGTGACAGCGGGGAGAATCCCACAAATCCCAGGCTCCTTGTCTTCTGGCAGAGACAGGAGCTCCATTTTCAGCTGAGCGCTTAGGGACAAAACTGGCTACAGGGACTGAGAAACAATGAGAAGACAGCATGGAAGAGAATACAGTGATGGAGGTCTGCTTTAGTTAGAGGATCTGAAAAATTTTGCCAGAGAAAGGCATGACATGGAGCCCTGATGAAAGGAAGTGGAATTGCTTTCTGTGTTCAGAAGCAGAGCATGCCCAAGGATCTTGAGGAACTACAGGTATCTTGGGGATAGAGGAATGTAAATGTGGATGAGACTGATGGGAAATGGGGCCATTGGAAAAGGTCTGGGGGAGGCTTTCAGGCCATTTGTAGCATTTAGGATTTTCTTTTGGGGTGAAAGAAGGCAGCCTCTAGAGTTGGATCAGGGAACCATGGTGGTGTGGATGCCTGCTGATAATAGCTTTGAGAATAACAGTAGAGGAAGATGGAAGAGACCAGTAATGCCCACTGTGCTTGTAATGGGAGGGAGCAGATTGATTCCCTCCTCATTTTGGAGATCTGACTCTAACCAAACTTATCAAGGGAAACAGAGGTGGGTGGAAAGTGAAGATAGAGTGAGGGCCAGGGTTTAAATATGAAGGATCTGAGTGAGGGCTAGCGAGACAGTACAGGCACTAAGCCATTGCCCTTCATGTAGCCAGTTCTAGTTTCATTCCTGGTACTACAAATGGTCCCTGAACACTGCTGGGTGAAGTGCGCAAACCAAAATAAATACATAAACAAAAGTTGGAGTCAGTGGGCAAAAACAATAGGTCTGAGCAGCCAAGGAAAGCCTGGCCTCTGAATTTTCATCAGGAGAAAGAGACCCAAAGTGAAACATCTAATGGAGCAAATTAGGCAGTTGATTCTGCCTCAGATATTAGAATACTGAGGTAGACTGGAAAGTGGAATAGGTTCCAAGAGAAGGTAGTAAGTTCTCTGCCATTTCAGATTCTCATTTGTGGATGGGAATATGTTCTGAGGGCTTGGGGATAATTCCTGGTATTACAGCCAATCAGTTCAACAAAGAGATTGAGGATGTGGTACTTTTTGGACCCTGCTGGCTGGCAAAGTGTGTTCTGAAGCTACATCTGGTTGTGCTTGGGACCTCCAGAGCTATGTCCAGAGATATTCAGGAAGGCAAGGGGCACCAGGCATCAAAGCCAGGTTAGGTATGCACAAGGCATGTGCTCTAACTCCTATACCCTCTTGTTGGCCTCTCATTTCAAACTCTTAAACCTGGAGCAAAAGAGCTCTTTGCTAGAGTGCTACAGGGAATGTTTTTGCATTACATGGTTGGAGCCTTTTCATTCCAATAGTCACTTACTCTTGGTTTTCACCTTCTTCCAAGATGACCAGGAAAGGATGCTGAGTACCTAACTTCTGTGCCACCTCAAAGCCTGCCACTGCAATGACAGGTGCCTCAAGAAGGGGCAGTGCTTGCATGTGTTTGAAATGGATGGTTCTAGGGATCTAGGAATTTTTTTTTCTGGGGCCAGGTTGATAATGACATCAAGAACAGTTAATACTTTACAGCAGGAAATAAAGTCTTTGACAGATTCCTAAGTGTCTCTGGCCCATTGAGTTCCAACTTTCAGGTGACAAAGAGAGCTCAGAGTTTAAAATTGGTTAAAAAGAAAGAAGAGTTAAAGGAGGTTTGTTATGAATTATATGTGCATTTTTCTTTGAAAGGAGATCTTAAATTACTTTACAATTTAGCCTGAAAAGTCTTGTCAGAATTGAATTAGTCTGTGGGCTTTGAAAAATTTCCTCCTAAATGTAATATTGAGAGAGAAAAGTGAATTTAAGATAGTCCTTAACATAAAAGTAACTTGCAAATACTCTTATTTCATTTTTATTTTTTATCTTCTTTCTTTTATTAAAACTGGAAAAGGGATTTAAATTCTACTACTGGGAGCTGATGTATGTGATAAAGGGAGAAGAAAGTGAGTGAGAAAGAGAGTATAACTCTCCTGACCTAAGGGGATTTCAACCTTTCTCCAGCTTTTCAGTTCTTTTAATTTTCACTAATGAAATGTTAGCTCCAAAGAATACTATGATATGTGAAACTTTTAGTCATAATAGATGTAAAAAATATATAGAAAAGTAGGTTAATAGCCACTAAAGATGGAATCTAGTTAAAATTAAAATATAATCACGAGCAGGTACAAGAAGACCAACTATTAATTTTCAAGGTTGAAAATGGAGAAGGAGGTCAGGTTCTCCAACATTTATTGAACACTCAAAATACTATGCACAAATTCATGATCATGGAATATTCCCAATGTGCCAAGCACTTGGCTAAGTATTTTTTGCAAACTAATAGTATCTCATTTAATTCCCATAATAACCCCTGATATAGGGGCTATTTTTATTTGTATGTTACAAATAAGGGCACCATGGCATAGAGAGCCTGGGTCACTCTGTAAATTTTCCTTCAATTAATCCTTTCAACAATCTTATGATCAATGTCTGCATTTCAGAGATAGACTCAGGGAACTTAAATCATTTCCCAATCAACAGAGTGGAAGATTTGTCTTTAGCTAAGGTGTCACCTGGTAAAAGTTGTTTTCAGTATAGACTAGGGAACAGAAAATCTGAGATCAATCACCAGTGTGTTTCATTGATCAATATATAAAGAAGTGTTTTATCTTTAAAGGATTAAGGAAGAAAGCACTCATGGGAATTTAAGAAATATACTAACTTATAAAATATATGTGTATCTGAGTTATATCATTTCAAGATGAGAAGCTATAGACAACATAGAACCGCTTATAGGTTTGGGTTTCTTCATGATGATACTTCTGCCATAATGAATGAACTCGGCAATTTTATGTTCATAACAATACAGGTTCTGGGGCCGGGAAGGTGGCGCTAGAGGTAAGGTGTCTGCCTTGCAAGCGCTAGCGTAGGACGGACCGTGGTTCGATCCCCTGGTGTCCCATATGGTCACCCCAAGCCAGGGGCGATTTCTGAGCACATAGCCAGGAGTAACCCCTGAGCGTCAAACGGGTGTGGCCCAAAAACCAATAAAAAACAAACAAACAAACAAAAACAATACAGGTTCTGGTCTGTCATTCTACTCTTGTTCGCTGTGTCTTTTTTTGTGTGTGTGTGTGTGGGGGGGGATTGGGCCACACTCGGCAGCGTCAGGGGTTACTCCTGGCTCTACACTCTGAAATCTCTCCTGGCAGACTTGGGGGACCATATGGGATGCCGGGATTCGAACCACCGTTCTTCTGCATGCCAGGCAAATGCTATACCCCCATGCTATCTCTCTGGCCCCTTGTTCCCTGTGTCTTATCCGTGTCTCAGCATCTTTATCTGAAAACTAGTTAGGGTAATCAATGTGGTTCATGCTGTGTGTACAGCATTTTTACCTGGAAACAGAAAGCACTCTCAAATGGCAACAGTTATTACTACTGGTACTGTTATTTGCATCGATGTTATTGTTGGAATAATTACTGTATCTTTCACCATTTGCTCAAAAATAAAAGAATAAAAATTGAGCTCTATTCCTAAAAATACAGAGGCATTTGTGAATTCCAAGTAATGAGTCAGCACAATGTAAGAATGTGGGGGTCAGAGTGATTGTACAAAGGTTAAGAAATTTGCCTAGTTTGCTGATGTAGTCATAACACTAGTTCAAATCCTATCACTACCCATGTTCACCTAAATAACAGTGAACCTGTGGCCCCAGATCAAGCAATTATATATGACTCCTGAGTACAGAGAGATATATTTCTCTAGAGCATCTCCAAGTGTGGCTCTGAAACAAAACAAATAAGGAAAGAAGAAGAAATCAATAATATCTAAGAATCTGTTTATATTTAAAACAAACATAAAAAACAAATAAGGAAAGAAGAAGAAATCAATAATATCTAAGAATCTGTTTATATTTAAAGTTTTAAATATCAATCTATTTTTTTCTTAGTGAGGCCTGTAGAACAGGTGACTGGTATCAAATTAGGAGAGCTGGAAAATTGTTAATAACAGCTAAGTCCCAAAGATCCTCTGCTGTCTGATAAATCCAACATGGCTGACTTCTATCAGCTTTATCTGAAGTTATGATATAAAATTCTCCAACACCTAAAGCAAATATATTTCTCAATAGAGGATGTCTACTCAAGCTGTGTGAAATTGTCTGCTAATTGGTGACCATCAAGAAAAATGATGTTTATTCAAGGAAAACCATGAAAACGATGGAATTTGCTTTCATGGTGCTCACTTATTCATTCATTACTGGCGGTAGGCTCCATAGGAAGGCAAATCCACCAATGTGCCTGTTCTGGTCCTGTTCTAAGGGCAGGTACGGGTGGCCAAATAAAATCCTGGTATGCTCAGCCTTGGTCAAAGGGTGCATTTTACTCCTACATTTGTCAGAAATAGCTCCTTGTGATAGTTCACTGGAGTTTTACTTGGTGACATGCCAACTTCTAGGAAATATTTGCACTGATCAATGCATTCTCACTCAGCACCCTGCCATCGCCTTTCCCTGCTCTTCCATTCATTTGTGATTAAATAAGCACGTAGGCTCTGATCACAATGTAACTCAATAAATTCAGTTATTAAATTAATCAACCATATGCATCAATCTTTTTCAGAATTGCACTTAAGTTTAACATTTTCTTCAGCACACAGTAAAGTTCATAAATGAATGTATTTTACCAAAGCATTTACCTCTCTCTATAGATTTCCATTTTGTTTCAAAGCATGGGAGCCACAGACTAACAAATCTTCCCAAAGAGAATTTGACTTCCATATAATGTATTAAAAGTTTTTTTTAATATAGAAGTTACTATAAATTAGATTTTACAGAATGTTTGAGTTCCACAGGAATCATATGACAATACTCCCTGGAAGAAGAGTGGACATTAAGGTATAGTTTATTCTTTGTGCAATCATAGGGAAGCTCTCCTGGTAATGCCAAGTTGAACAGGGCCTAGAGGGACCAACACCACAGTTTATCAACTATAAGGCATCTGCTCTTCCTTTTGAACTACAGCTGTAAGCCTAACGTATATTATACTCTCAAATTACACTGATAAGAATCAAGAAAGTCCTAATTCAAGCATTTTATGGGCCTTTTCCACTTTCATGCAGTAAATATAGTTACTTTAACTGTGGAGTCCAAGCCAAAGGATGAGGATGAAGATTTCCTGTAGTAAGGTCATTGCTAAGTGATACCAGGATTTGGGGCCCTGGGCCTGGAAACAGTTTGAAGAACCAGGAGGACAGCTTTTTTTTTTTTTTCTTTTTTTTTTTGGTTTTTGGGCCACACCCAGTAATGCTCAGGGGTTACTCCTGGCTATGCGCTCAGAAGTTGCTCCTGGCTTGGGGGACCATATGGGACGCCGGGGGATCGAACTGTGGTCCATCCAAGGCTAGCGCAGGCAAGGCAGGCACCTTACCTCTTGCGCCACCGCCTGCCCCCCCCACTTTTTTTTTTTTTTTTTTAGGAGGACAGCTTTTGTCCAGTAAGAAAGCAAACAACTCAGAGGCTGGTTCAAAAAACACAGGGTGGAGGATAAGAAATGAGTTGTGGAGATGAATAAATGACTTGAGAGAAGACTAGGTGGGCAAGTCAGCAAGAAAATCAGTGACTTAAGTGCCCAACAAAGAGATGACTCCAGCACTGATAAACGTACTCAGTACCATTTTGTGAGGATATTCCTTACTGTCATCACATGCTTTATCCATGGGAGACATGAGGCTAGTAGCAAAAAATCTAGTAGCCTCTAAAGTTTGGGCATACGAATACTGAAGATGGTAGAACAAGTGATCAAAAGCTGAGGTCAGTGATTGCTGGGAGGCTAGATAAGAAGTAACATTTAAAGCTGGTACAAGATCCAGGGAATGAGATGCTAAGCCTGACCTTGACCTTTCACATAACTTCCTGCTGGGCCAGATCTTACATACTGCTCAGGCAGTATGGTGATAGCAGAATATTAATGAGTCACAACAAGAGAGCAAGTCTGTCCACCTGAGCATTGCATTTAACCAGGAGTCCCTGACAGGGTTAGGAGTGTTGTGGTCACATTATAAAGTTGAGCCAACATACGGCTCCATGAACCCAACTCTTCACTCAGGGCTTAGTTGGGGATCCACTTTATTGACATGGTGCATCACAGTCACCTGCCATGACTCAATCATGCCAACACTGCTCCTAAGACTTGATGCTTAGGATTTCACCTTGAATGGAAAGACACAGTTACTCTGAGGCTATGGCCCAGGATGAGGCTATCTCATGTCCCTGAGTTTTGATATGTGAGATAAGGTGGCACACTGGACACCTGCTGATGTGCCACAGAAATTTGGGGATGCAAAGTCCTTTGAGGGAAAACAAAAAGGAAACAAGAATTGGGGTAGAGCTCTTTCTTTCTCTTTGAAGTTGGTTATAACCCCAAAAGATAGTTTTTCATAGTTCTTAAAGGGAAAGAATAAGGTGGTGCGGTAGATAGGAAGGAGGGGATAGATATTTAGAGACAGGGCTTCTCCCTTTTGAATGGCTGGGACATATGGGGACAGTTCCCCTTTGCCCCCTCTACAGTGTGAGCCTCCTTTAGCCTCTCTCCTTTTGAGTTTGTTTGTTTTCTCTTTTGGGGTAAGATCTTTCTGTCTGACTATTCTCCCACATTTCAAGTTGAATTTGACCTCTTACATAGGAGCATCATAGATTCTTTGAAAGGACAGACTTTAATACTCAGGCTTCCATGTGTCCTCTAGATTGCATGCATGCATTCATTTTTATTCAAACCTATTACTGCCAGTTTAGAAAATCTAGTTTTTAGAAAATATCTCAAAGCCATTGTTAGAAAACTTTCAGAAGCAAGCAGGGGTGAGCTGGTGGCTGACTGGACTGGAGAAATCCATTTAAATGCAAAAAGAAGAGACTGTCTCCTTTAGATCCTTTACTTGTACTGGGGTGGCAATGGGAGGGAAGAGGTACTATTAAATCCTTGTATTAAGAAACAGCAAAATTCTTCTGTTTTGTTTGTGAAAGCCTGCTGTCACTTTATGCTAATGTGATGTCATTTGGAGGAGGTCAGTACTTAGAGACTAGAGCACCCTAGTTGAAATGGCACAGTAACTCACCACCAGAAAAGAAGCAAACACTCCTAAATAGAAAGTTGGAAGTGGTGAAGAAAATCTCAAAGAATCAAGAAAGCTGACACTATGGGCTCTGCTAATCTGGGCAGGTGGTTGGCTACGCGGAGAAAGGGGGATATGGTCTCTCCAACTGTTTACGTGGGGCATGCAATTGATTCTTCCTATTCTTGATTTACCAAAAGAAACGTAATCCATCAATTCTGTAGATGATGAAAGAGATAGAGACAGAAAGAAAAAATTCCTGGCTTTCTCAACTATAATAGAATAAACTAGAAAGCTAGAGAGAGATGGTTTGTTGGTAAATTGAGTGATTACTCAGTGCAATGCCAGCTTAATTTTAGAGTCTCTAATGCAGAGTTTGGAAAGTATTTATGGCCTGCGGCTGTAAAATGTTTAGTGTTATAATTTCTTGGATTCTGTGTTCTGCATTGCAGTGTGGACAGCTGCCACTTGCTGAAGTACCTCACAAGCCAGAACTGTGCTATTCATTCTGTGCATGCTACTTGTAATCTACCCTATCATCCATGGGAGAGAAAATCAATGCACTTATGACAAGGAGAAACTGAGGGAATTGGCAGGACATGAGGTCAATGAGACAGGGACAGGCAGTAGGTAATTGGGATTAGAGTCTATTCCAAGACTTCTGGGTGGCCTTCTTTATCTCTGTTTCAGCCATGAACTATAAATTGCCAAGTTTGTACATCAAGAAGTGGTTGGTTATATGAGTGGTCCCCATAGACAACTGTTTCTCTCAGCTCGTGTCCAATGGTGAGGTATTTAAAGTATCTAGATGAACTTATATTTATTTGTTTCTTTAGGCCTCTCAGTGTGTTTACTTAATATTACACAAGACTTGAAAAATGTGATTCCCAGGGTGATCCTAAAAAAGAAGAACCTTTAAAATGAAATGAAACTGGGTTATCTCTACTCTAGATATTCCTCAGGCTTAACAAAATGTTTATGTTTGAAAGGTAGAATGTTTTGCTTGTTAGCTGGCAGGAAGTAGCATATCTAGTGCTTGGCTGCTACTATATTTTACAAAGAAGAGAAACCTGATTTTTGATCAATGTGAAATGCAATAGTGTCAAATATAAACTCTTTTGGGGACACAATGGTAGAAGGGTACACCACCAGTATGGATCAAAGACAAGCAAATTCACAGGCCACAAAGAAACAAGACCCTTGAGTTCTCCCTGACGCACAAAATGCATTCACAAATCCCTGGGCTCTGGTTCTTTGTGACCTAAATAAATTAACCAAGATAGTTATGGAGAGAGACAGAGGGCCTAACCAAGATCTGTTCCAAGATCTTCCTGACAGACCTATTGCCTTTGGCTTCAGCGGTGGCTGGGCCAAGTTAAATACATTGATTGAAAGAGGAATTAATTACACTTGGAAGTATTGTGTAGTAGATGGTAAATCCTCCTCCAATAACAACTCTTATCAAACATCTGCTTGAAGTTATAGAGCCAAGAAAATACAGTGATTTCTTAGGGAAAGATTATGTCTCTTCAATGGTCCCATTTCTTCAAGATTTTCATCAGTGTACCCTTCCTATATTCTTGCTTAGTTCAGAGAGAATAAAATTACTGGAGTCATACTTCTCTCTGGACCATGACATGAGATGATGCCATGAACAAAGGACCAGACTGATGAGTGGAAAGACCAGAAAGGAGAGTCAGGAGAGTTGCTGGGGTGAGGACCCCATGCGACAACTGTGGAAAATAAAAGAGCAAGGAAGATTTCTCTAGAGGTTCTATCAGGATAGAAATAGGATATATTCTAATCCCTAATTGTAGTTTATTTGCATCTAACAGTTATTCAGTTGGCTTAAATGGGGTATAACCTTGACTCCAAATGAGAGAAGCACAATGATTTTCACAATACTCTTATAGGCTGTCTTGTCTTCTAAGACAAATAGAAAGATCTCAGTGGTTAGTCCAGGGAGGTTTTTGTTTTCAAGTCATTTTTCTGGAATAAGATGAGATGTAGCCTTTTTGCAATATATTTTTGATAGCCCAAGGCAGAAACTTTCTCTGTGGGCTTCTCCAGTCTTCTGAGTGATGGGGAAAAAACAGTAGGTCACAATGAAATGTAGCAAAGGTCAGATGAAATGTAATTACCGTGCTAAAATCCATAAAGCTTTAGGACTCATACCAGAAAATATGTAAAATAATAATTTAAGAGCTTCCAGCCTTGTTAGAGATAAAGCAGATAATATAAGTCCTAATCTCTCTCTCTCTCTCTCTCTCTCTTTCTCTCTCTCTCTCTCTCTCTCTCTCACACACACACACACACACACACACACACACACATTATCTGTCATCTCCTGCATGCCAGAGTGCTCTGGGAGTGAGAGAAGGATTTTGGCTTTAACAGATATCTGTGTTTTGCTCAAAGCTTATTTATTTGCAATCTTAGATACCATAGCTTTGTGAGGTTTTATTATTTCTATAAGTTACCTAATGTTGGTTGACTTTCCCCCTCCCCCCCAGTTTTCTTCTAGCTAAAAACATCCTGTGGAAGGACAGTGGTCATGAATGGTCATGGTTACAAGCCTGGGCTATAGGCTTGGAAAGGTGACATCACAAAAGGAAGAGGAAAACCTCATTAAGAATTCAGCATCCTGACCTGCTCCCCATGATGGGCAAAGTCTAGATAGAAAGCCTGTCAGAACACATCATTCTTCACTAGCTTTCTACTTCACTGGCCGGCTCTCTTATGCTTAGCAAAAAGAAAGTGCCAGAACATCTCGCAACAGCCCCTGAAAGATGATACACATCTCAGAATTGAGTTTGAAGTAAGCTGAAGTTTACCTGAACAAGTTTGGGTGAACCCACTGAGATGCCAGGGAACTGGGCCTCCCAGCTGTGGATAAGAAAGGTGGGTGACCAGTTGGCTACAGGTCAGTCTAGTCTGCACTCCACACTGTCATTGTCTGAATGAAATGTGGACAATGGAATGACAAGCACTGCGCACACTCCCTTCTGCATTCCCAGGTTGGAGAGCATGGACCAAGTCATTGGACTTTTACATGAGGGCCACAGATAAAAGGCTCCAGGCTCTCTGTGTCCTGCCCATCTATCGGGGTGCCCTAGTAAACTCCATCTTTGTCTTTCGGGAAATGGGGAAAGGTTGGTGACAGGACGTATCTCTCCAGTAAGGGGAGCATTTATGCTGCCAGCACAGCCCCCACCGACAGCTGCATGAAGCGGCCTCTCGGTAATAAGTGGCTGAGGCTGTTGCCATGGCGATTCTCATTTTTTAAAAACTGTCTCCACACAAAGACAGGCGGTGCAGCTGTTTCCACGAGGCATCATAAAACAAGCCCAGATGGAAGGATGTAACTGGGCTCAGCAGAACCAAAGGGCCACGGCTGTGAATCTGCTTAGGGCCAGTGTCTATGCCTGCTGGGGCGCTGGGCTTTAATCGAAGGAGAGCCAAAGGCACGGGAAGCAAAAGGAGCGCACAGTGTCCATCCAATTCTCTTAGCAAATGCAGTCCACTGCCTGGTCACTGCTTTTCACGCTGTTCACAGAACTTCAGCCTAAAGTTGCATTTGAATAAGATTCTCCCATCCTTCAAGTCCCACATGTTACCCAGAAGCAAGGTCTGTGCTCCCCCAACTAGTTATTAAAATACTGTGCGCAAATCAACACCCCATATTTAGTTTCCCTTCCCCACATTTTTTCAGGAAGACCCAAAGGCAATGTGTTGGGCTGTCCTTTCTTGAATCTCTCTCAGGGAGCAGGAACCTTGATTCATGTTTTTGTTTTGGGTTATTCTTGTTTGCAGCATTTTGAGGGGGCAAACCAGATGTTGAAAATGATGTGAATACAAGTTCTCAACTTCTTGCTGAAACAACATTCAAATTCATGCTCCCCACTGACCAGAAAGTCAGTTTTTGAGATTTTGAGTCCTAGGGTACAGTGGAATAGCAGCATTTAAATAGCAACTTCTTTTGCTCTGAGTGTGACCTCCCTTCTCTCCCACCTGACTCTTAACCAGTTTTTCTTTTACTTTCCTCCCTATTTTACTCAGCTATCAGTTGGAGCTATTTTGCCTTTACTAAGGGCATTGTATTCTAAAAGGGCATAAGTCACCAAATGCCCAGAAATATAATAATAGAGAGACTGCTTGGAAAGCATAAGTGACTCTTTTATTCTTGGATGGGGAGCTTTGTTTGCAACGACAGAGCTGAGTAGAACACCCTCGGCATATGCAGTCTTTGCCACAGTGGGCTCTCTCAATATTTTTTATTTAGTCACCATGAAATTACAGTTATTCATGATTGGGTTTAAGGCATACAGTGCTTCAACATCAATCCCTTTACCAGTGTACACTTCCCTCCACCATCCCAATTGCCTCCCATCCCAGTCTGTTTCTACAAGAGGCACTTACAAATTTTTTATATATGTTTTTGCACTCTGGTTTGTAATACTGTTGTCAGTAGGGTTTCCATATAAGTCACTTAATACCTTTCAGCACCACCTCCTTCAATCAGTTGAAAGTTTCCCTCTATCATAAATGTCCCTCTCCTGTCTTATCCTTCAGTTCCATCAAATGAAATATTTTCTACTGATTACCAGTTCCTATGATTTTTTTTCTTTCCATTCATTGTCTTTGGGCATTCATTAATCCACCATTATGTTTTATATAATGTAGATAAGAGATCATTCTATGTCAGTCTCCTTATTAATTTTACTTATGCATGTAGGGTCCTTACTCAAAGTAAGGCTGAGATGCGATCTGCACAGGAGTCATTGAATACAGTGAGATATGTCGGTGTTTGACCCTACCTTGCCACATTTGCTAATTATTAGAGTAAATAGCATAATATCACTTCCTTTCTTGGTTCTGTTGCAAGGCAAATGGCACTACAAGCAAATAATAGATTAGTAGTGTTAGGAGAAGGAAGAAATCCAAATCGTTACAAGTATTGGTGCTGTTAACTATGATGGCAATAGTTTATAGTATATGGTATACACTATAAAAATGTCTAATTAAATAGAAACCACTGAAAGATGGAGGAGAACAAAGAGCTTTGGGGGTATTCAAAGACTAATAAATCAGTACATCACATATTTCCCATTCTCTCAAAGTAATAAATTAGAGATTCTTCATATTTTTTAAGCTCAGAAATCAAAAGGAAATGTGAAGAGTGAAATTACTTGTTCAAGGTCAATGTAATTCATTAAAAACTATCCAATTCATTTTTCTGGCCTCTTTCCTCCCAGCTGTGTTGCTTCTAGAGATTCTGCAACCCTTCAGGATAAAGAAGTTTCCCGTAGACTGACTGGAACTCTAGAAGCATTTGAAAAATAAATAACAGTAAAAATCATTAATTTATTAGGTTTAAAATATTACCATGGATGAGTTCATCTTGACAGCTAGTGACACTGCTATTTCTAGATAATAATGATATACAGAGATGGATGTCATTTTTATTTCCCCAAAAGATTTGAGGTAATTTTTTTTCTAAACTTCACTCACAAAGTAAATCAGAAAAATGGGTCAGCATATAAAATACCAATGCTGACTATGGGTATGAAAAAAACTGGGGAATTATTGTATAGTGGTCTAGAGGAGCTAAGACATAAAATATTGGAACTATGGACTGTTATATACCACAGGTCTGAAATATTTTCTTTGCAAATGCTTTCAACAACTACTTAACATCCTCTTTCCATTGTGCTCAGGTCTGACAGGAGAGACCCCTTGATCTGCCTCTTTCATCCCTAACTAGATAGGTTCTTGCTGAAGAGCTGAAAACAGTGCAGGAGGAAGTGTGTGTGATTTAATTTGACTAGGTTTAAGTGGCAATTCAATGTAAACCAGACATGCTGCAAATACCCTAAGTCCCTTCATTCACTCAGACACAGGAAGCTGGGGCAATGTGTTTGTGGAATACCACTGGTGAGTGGTTTTTCAAAATGTTTTTGATGATTCTGTGGTTTGTATATTTATCTATACCCATCCTTTACACCAAATACATCAAGAAATCCAAACTCAACCAAACTTTAAAATGTGTCTATTGAGGTGGCTTACTTAGCACAGGTGAGAATGGGGTAGGAGGGAACCTAGGAAGCCTGGTACAGAGAGGACACTAATGGGCTTCCTAGAATATAATAAGCCTGGTACAGAGAACACTAATGGGCTTCCTAGAATATAATAAGCCTGAAAGTCAACTATTAATAATATGTAAATCATGGTAATTTAATCACATTTAAAGTGTTTTTTAAATAAAATCTTAGTGTGATCACTTCTATTCTATTAGATTCATGCATATTTACAGAAAACCAAGTGCCTGACACCCTGACTCAGACAGAGAGAAACAATAAATATATAGATCAACCCACAATCTTTGTATATGGGAAATCATCTGTGACCCTCTTCTTACTAAGATTTAAAATGATCCAGAATTTCAATTATAAGTGACACCAGAAGCAACATCTTGGCAGAGTTGTATCCTATTTTTTTTTCTTTTGATTTTTGGGCCACACCTGGTGATACTTAGGGCTATGCACTCAGAAATAACTCCTGACTTGGGGGGCCATATGGCATGCCGGGGAATGACGGAGGTCTGTCCTAGGTTAGCCGTGTGCAAGGCAAATGCTCGAATGCTGTACCATCGCTCAGGCCCAATCCTATTTCTATAAACCAAGTCCTGCACTTTGTATATTGGGTAGCAAAATGAACAAAATTAAGGGAGTTGGTGAAATCTAGTTCAACAAATGAAAGATGTACCCAGGGTTTAGATCCACTCAGTATAACTCCACCTTGGGATTGCTTAAGAAAGAAAGGTGGAGATGGAGGCATTGGTGGTGGGAAGGTTGCACTGGTGAAGGGGGTATTCTTTTGTAGAACTGAAACCCAACTGCAAACATGTTTGTAATCATGGTGCTTCAATATATTGTTTAAAAAAAAAAAAGTGTGTGCTTAGGTACTGTTTCCAAAAACAGCATTAAACAGTCCTCCAAATTAGCCCTGCTGCTAATTTCTCACAGTCTAGATTTCAACTTTAACCATAGCCAGTCTCTGTGGTGTAAGACATCTCATTGTTATTTTAATTTGCATCTCCTTGATGATTAATGATGTGGAACTTTTTTTTATGCATTGGCCATCTGTATTTTTTCTTTGAGAAAATTTCTGTTCATCTTTTCTTCCATTTTCTGAAGGGGTTAGATTTATTTTAAGCTCTATCAATGCCTTATATATCTCAGATAGGTATTGGGTGAACAGTTTCTCCCATTCTGTGGAAGTCTTTGTATGCTGGTTGCACTTTCCTTTGAGTTTCAAAGCTTTGTAAGTCCCATTTGTTTATCTTTGCTTCTACTTGCTAGGTCAGTTGTGCTTCATCCTTAAGGATGTCTTTAGCTTCAATGTCAGAGTTCTACCTGTGTTTTTCTCTATCTATCTTACGGTTTCAGGTCTGATATCAAGGTCTTTAATTCATTTTGATTTGACTTTTGTGTATTGTATTAAAGAGAGGTCTGAATTCACTTTTTTGCATGTAGTTGAACAGTTTTCCAAATACCACTTGTTTCAGAGGCTTTCTTTGCTCTACTTTGTATTTCTTGTCCCTGTATAAAACATCAGTTGTTCAGATATCTGAAGGTCAGTCTTAGAATATTCAAGTCTGTCCCTTTGATTCATGATTTGTCTTTATTCCAATATCATGCTGTTTTAATGATCACACTTTATAGTACAATTTGACATTGGGAAAAGTGATACCTTCAAACTTCTTTTTCCTAAGAATTAGTTTAGCTATTAAATTGGTCCAATCTTTTTTTGGAAAACAATATGGATATTCCTTAAAAACTAGAAATTCAATTTTCATATCTCACAGTAATACTTCTCCTAGAAATATACTCTAAAAGCCTAAAAACACAAGCAGAAAAACCCTCTGCATTTCTATGTTCATTGCAACACTATTCACAATAGCCAGAAACTGGAAACAATTCTCTCATCTGTTTTCAGATGTAGAACAGATGAGTGGATAAAAAATGTTGCATCTATATAATGGAATACTATACAGTTGTTATGAAAAATGAAGTCATAATAAAATTTGCTTATACAACATGGATGAATATGGAGAGTATTATGGTATTATGCTGAACAAAATGAGTCAGAGGGAGAGAGATAGACATAGAATACTCATTTGTGGAATACTTAAAAATATAGTATGATAATCATATCCAAAAACAGTAAAGACAAGGGCCAGGAGGACCAGTCCATGGAAGGAAGTCTGTTACATATAGCAGGGGAATGCAGTTAGAGCAGAGGAGGGCCACAATCACAATGATAGCTGGAAATAATCACTCTGGACAAGAACTGGATGCTAAAAGGAAACAGAGTGATATGCATGACACCCTTTCAGGAACAACATTGCAAACTACAGAATCTAAAGGGAAATAAAAAATTTAGAGAGAAGAAAAATGTCTGCCATAGTAGCAGACAGTGGGGAAGAGGTCGAGAAACTGAGGACATTGGTGATAGGAAATGTGCACTGATGAAAGGTGTTATACATTATGTGACTAAAAGTCAATCATGAACAACTCTGTAACTGTGTATTTCATGTTAATTCAATTAAAGAATTTATTTAAAAATTGGGGCTGAAGAGATGGTGCTGCGGTAGGGCGTGTTTGCATTACATGCAGCTGATCCAAGATGGACCTCAGTTCGATCCCCTGGCTTCCCATATGGTCCACAAGCCAGGAGCGATTTCTGAGCACATAGCCAGGAGTAACTCCTGAGCATCACTGGGTATGGCCCAAAATAAAAAAAAAGAATTTATAAAAAATTAAAAATAAAATAACATTGCCTTTATAATAAAAGGTCTATTAGAAGGCAATTTGAGAAATTAAGAAATCAAAAGCTTGGGATACATTTTATCTTCCTCATTGATTTCATTCATCTAGAAATAGGTTGAGAAGCAACTGCATTGATGAGTCTACATTGATTATCTATGAGAAAATAGATACTAACAAGGTAAAAATATAACCCTCTTTTTCAGGGTTTCAAAAATGTTTTCAGTGTTCAAATATGGGAGATAAAATTGAGTGATGTATTCTACATCTTGTTAGGATTCATTCAACTCAGTCTATTCTTTCTTTGAGTTCTATGAACATCCTCCATATTTCTTCTCTAAACTCCATATCTGAGAGACTCACGAGGGGGTTGGCTGTTTTCGGGGTCAACAGAGTTGCCATCTTCTTTCTCTATGCCTGGTTTTGGCCTGCATTGTTCCCCATTGTCATAATCATATTGTTGGTTTTTCTATGTTTTGTGGTAGTATTTATTGGTTAGATGATGTGCGCAGCTGCGAGCTCCTTTGGTCCACCCTTTGTGGGCGGATGACTCACCTCCGAAGAAGATGAGCTCTCGGGGAAGAATGCCAAAGAGGATCAAGTCCCAGGCCCGAAGCAAGCAGAGAAAAGGCCCAAGATGTCTGCCGTGGTTCAAACACACAGCATAAAATCCTGTTGTTAGAATTCAATACTTTTCTGGGAGACAACTTGCTGATGATACAAGGACATTGTGAACTGGGAGTTCTGTCATCCCAGAAGGGAACAGGCTACAGTTTATATACAAGGCCATGCGGTTCGAGGTAGGTGTTGAGGGAAGAGTATTGCCTAGCATGCTCATGTTGTAATGTTTGCAAGAAACACCCAAAAATTACTATGGATCTTAGTCTATAAATGGGGAAGGGGTCAAAATATCAGTCAAAAGAGGGTAACCATGAAGTTAGACCACCTTATAACTTAGGGCTGTGAAAGATCAGACTGTATAATAAACAAGAATGGCAAAGAACAATCATCACTCAAAGAAATGCTCTAGAACATAGGTTCATGGAAGGCTTGAGTCAGACTCTCATTTCCATTCACACAGAAGGCCTGTGTGTTCTGTTGACACAGTTTCAGCGCTATGGTCTAATTTGGACTCTAGCAAGCAGACTGGTGGTCTGAAAAGTAGGTTCTAAGTTCCAGAGTCTTTGGAAGCACATTTAAGGTACTGTTCATTGAGCCCACTATCTAATTACTCTAAGAATCACTCAGAAAAACCAGTTGACCATAATTCTCTATGTGCATTGGCCAGAAGGAATATGTCCTTCTTGTTGCCCAAGAGTATTGCACTTCTGTAGCTTCTCTCTTGCAGAACCAAAGATCCTTCAAGTCTTCTTTCCATTTCCAGGCTCTTAGACCTTCACATCTTCCATGGCCCATCTTTTCTCTACATTCATAACCCCACTCCTGCTGAAGACTCACACCCGTCAAGCAATGATCTCTCACAATCTCTTAGTTAATGGCATCAATATTGAGTTTCAGACATGCAAGTCAATTCTGAGAGATCTTTTTTGTGCCCCCAACTGACCTATCATTTTGGTCCCTGAGGTCATTTTGCTCTTGTCCTACATGTATTTCTATATGAGATTCAAAAGGGCCCATCTATGGTGTCCACGCTGGTGCCTGCCCTCGCTGCCCACCATGCCTTTTCCTTATACTCCCTCTATGCTCAACTTACTCTAAAGTTCATTTCAACCATAATACAACATATCCTTTTCCCAATTGGTTTGAAATGTAAAGTAAATGCCTATTTTTAGTTAAAAAAGGTAAAAACAACTTACTGTTCCTACAAGTTTTCTTCACCCTTAACATTGTCACATAAAAATTAACTTCGCTGGGGCTAGAGTACTAGTACAGCAAGTAAGGCATTTATCTTGCATGTGGCCAACCCAGGTTTGATCCCCGGCATCACAAATGGTCCTCTGAGCACAGTCAGGAGTAAGCCTTGAGTACCACTGGGGTGGCTCCAAAATAATAATTAAAAAAACTTTACTATTGCATCATAACATCTCCTAAGGCATCCACAAGCCACAGAAGAAAGGAAGCCCATTGAACCATTTTGTTGTGACAGATTCCTGGCTGATTCATGGTGGAACTAACAGAGCATAGCTTGCCCTGCAGTTTTTAGCCTTCTTCCCATGTGTACTCCTGACCCTACTTGGTCTCTGGATCAGGTCCAAGAACACTAGGTCAATTCTTCTCAAGAGCTCAATTCTGAAGTCTCATCTCCAGTTTGGCCCTGATGAACTGTTCCCAGGAGAAAAGACTGCTGACTGATGAGTGTCAATAAAAGGACTTGGCTGATTTTAGTAATTATTTTACCCATTCTTCATAGTTCAGTACAACACTTTAACTATTTAGCAATGGTTATTATGCTTCTATTAATATTTTATTTTTTAGTGTGTTTATCATTTCTTTTCAAATTCCATAGGAAGTATAGGCAGAACTTTTTGAAAAAAAGTACAGAACTGAGTGCTTATCAGCAGGTAGAATAAAAAGAGAGTTTAGACTACCTTTCCTGGCCAAGAAAGCATGCTATCTGATCCTGAGCTCTATAATAATGTATCTGTTATTTAATCCAGCCACATAGCAGGGATGGTACCAACACTTGACTTTCTCCAAAGGAGTCCCTTTCACAGTTTTTATCTCTGGGGCTCAGTTCCTGAGGCTCTTTTATAGTGCAATGGTACTGAAAACCTGGCATTTAAAATGGAATTTCCAAGGCTTGTGGCTAAGAAGTCCTGTGACCACTGGTGAGCTTAAAGTTTTAGAGTACCTTTCTCATATTCTTTGTACAGGAATGTATATTCACAGCTCTTTGAAGTCCTTGGACCCATTCCAATTTCTTCAGAACAGACTGCTGACTTTATCACTGCCAGGATGGGGGAGACATAAACAAAGTAGGCCTGAGTTTTCTTATGCCTTACCAACTTGTTTGTCTCCTGGGGCTTGAGGCATATGCAGCTCTCATTCATCAACAACATGAATATTGACTTCCAATAGTGCAAGTCAACTCTGTATAGTCTTTACTTTATAGTACTTGAAAGTACTCATATTGGTGGATATTATAGAAGATCTATTTGGAGACTAGGCCGTGCCTTTCTAAAATCAAGAAGACAAGCAACTGTGCCATCTCAGCCTTGTTTCTCATAGTGGTCGATAAGAAAATCACACTTCTTTCTGTGGCAGATGATTGTGCTATTACACTAACTTGTAGAATCATCTAAACCCATGAAAGTCTTATTTTAACCTGTTATCTGAAAACTCAGAACAAAATTCAGTGATAAATCAAGGATCTAATTTGTATAGGATGCCATTTTATTGTTTTTCTTAAAAGGTATCTTATCATCTTTCACTGTTTATCTTTTGTAAAAACAATTGTTTTCCTCATCTCTATAAGCCCCACTTCTTCGTAGAATGAATAAAATTAATGTCTAAACAGCAGGACTTTATTGAGTGCCTGGTAATTGCCCACTGAGTGCCAGGCTCTAGAAACACTGCGTGAGTGATACAAGATGCAGGGGTTACTCTTAGGAGACTCAAAACTTAGCAATGGACAAGGCACGTAATCAACCCCCAAACCTAGGGTAATCATGGACCACAAGCAGACCAGAAGCAGTAGAAAGAGAGAGCCATTTTTTAACTTTAGTAGCAACCAGACATGGCCAGATGGAGGGAGTGGCTGGCCAAAGGCTTAGAGAAACAAGAGACCTCCTCTAGACCCAAGGAGAATCTATGTGGCAGAAGAAGAAGACATGGGAGTTGTACAGATAAAAACACAAATGACTTGCTACAAAGAATCTGGGAATATGTTGTCTATGAAGGAGATTGTCACATAATAAAGATTATTTTCCCATGTCCATCATGTTAGGACTAACCTACCAGGGAGTAATAAAGCTGTTTTCCAAAAGTGTGCCACCCTCCACTCAGCGTTGATACCATGACACAATCACAAAATTAGGAACAAGGAATGACAGAGAATATGAAACATGTCTACTTTCCAGTAATTGCTCAGGTTCCACCACATTTCCAAGTAGAAAATGGTCTACTGGGCCCGGAGACATAGCACAGCGGCGTTTGCCTTGCAAGCAGCCGATCCAGGACCAAAGGTGGTTGGTTCGAATCCCGGTGTCCCATATGGTCCCCCGTGCCTGCCAGGAGCTATTTCTGAGCAGACAGCCAGGAGTAACCCCTGAGCACCGCCGGGTGTGGCCCAAACACCAAAAACAAAAAAATGTTCTACTGTTTATAGAACCCAGAGTCTGAATTCTAGAGTTTCTGCTGCCAAGGAATTCTCTAATCCTCTTATGATAAACACAAACCCAAACAAAATGAAAGAGAAGACCCTGTTTCTGCCTGGTGAATTACTCTAAGTGTGAATTTGCTAATGTAGCACCCAGATTTTTTGTTTTTCCCACAGGACATCAGATGCTTTTACAAATAAAATAGGCTTTATTTAAAAAAAATGTAAATGAATTGAAGGAGTAGGATCAGGTCTTGTGTACAGAAGAGAGTACGTGATATAATATATTGTCTCAGTGCAGTGCCATCCTCACATCTTTCATAGGATCTTACTGATGCTTTTTGACAGCTCTTCATGAACCTTTTTTGGTTACACCCTAAGTTGAAGCTCAAGTGCAAGCAAAGCCACACCTATAATGCAAATATATGGGTGGCAGGAAGGAATGTGGCAGGGTCTGGATTGTGATCCATATATTTGTACCCCCAGTTTTAAATGATCCAATGAATAGGTAAGCTCTCCAGTATGTATTTAAGGAAATAGTACATAAATAAATTTTTGGAAGTTTCCTTTTTGTTTAAGTCCCTCCAACCACCCACTCTAATTTCAGTCCCTTCCATAGATCCCCTTGAAGTTCAATAGTGAAAGGACAGAACTGTTAGGGTTCTGAGCACTATAGGTAATGGGAAAGGGAACAGAAACCAAAGCAATTGTTGAATATAATTCAGATTAACAATTTAGAATCTACACATAGTGGGGAAATGGAGAGGAAGTAGAAAAGGAGGAGTGGTCCTCGGGGCTTAGCTTCCCCAATCACTCTCCTCCCAAGAGAAGAGGAAGAGAAAAACCTCAACTACCAGGAAAAACAGATTCTGAAAAGAAGGGTTGTTGGAGTCTGAAGGATAAGGAGAAGGAACGAGGGGAACTTCTTTCTAGAATGGGATCCCTCAACCCCCACTAAGGAGAACAACTTTAGACTGCATCTACTTTGGTCGCCAGTGTCATGTATGAAAGGAAGGCTGTCAGTAGAGTGACACTGTGGTGCCTTGGTAGGGAATGGCATCTAGGACACAGGAAAACAAGGTTCTCTCAGTTCAGAGGTGAAATCAATTCCAGGTCAAAAGGGCAAAGTGATCAGCTGGGAGGACAGAAGGTAAAAGGTCTTCCCCCTCTCCCCACAGTTTTTCTATTTGAGCTTTGGGGACCTTTTCTACTATTTCTGAAACCTGAGAGATTCACGGAGAGATTTCAGAATCCCCCAAATCCATGCTCAGACCTGTTTTTCTTCCCTGTCTGTGGGGCATCACTAGGCACCAGCATAATTACAGATGAGCAACTTTTGCCCTAAGAAAGCCAGTCCTCCCTCTACTCGCCCACAGTACTGTGTATATAATCTAGTGTATGAATTTTAAGAAGTTTCCAACACATTGCTGAATTCCACTTAAAAAAAAAAAGTAAATCCTCAGGAGTCAGAAGCAAAGTGAAATCTCAAAGCAAGAATATTAAGCTCCATTCAAGTTGAGTCCATTGTCTTTAACTTTCTTGAAGGGCAATTGCAACATATTCTTCTGATTTACCATATCATATCCCAAATAAAAAAAGAATAAACCACTATGAGGACAGGCAGAAAGTCAAAAAATGTTTTAAAGGACCAGCAATGAACAGAAAAAATAGAAACCAAAACACAATTTGAGAATTCCTCAAAAACAAGTCACATTTAAAATGATTAGAGAAAAAAATGTTCAAGCAGTTTTATTAAGGCACTGGGATTTATAATACTGATAATCACGTTTTTCACACATACATTATCCCAACACCAGACCCATCCCAGGGTGCCTGCTTTCCTACTCCAGTATCTAATGAGAAAGAAAATAGGCAATTTGAAAAAGAAATAGACCAATATCTAACATGTAAATCATAGGCTTTAAATAAAATTTACAATACTTTTGGCCTGGCTCAGGAAAGAATTAGAGAATAGGTTTAGTAGGAATCACATAACACACAGGAAAATACAAAGGTAATATTATGAGAAATAATAGAATGCATGGTAAAGGATATAACAGCTATCTCATATCAGCTATACAACAAGATGAGGGGAGGCAGTACTCTCAGAGAATTCTGGTATAATTCAAGAATCATATCAATCTCTGATAGAAATAAAGTAAAATTAACAAACATTTAGGTTAAAAAATCAAACATCAACCAGCAAGAAGTGACAGATTATTTTTAAAAATGAACAATTTCAGAGCATATTTTTAATCAATAGCAATAAAGCTCAAAACTCAAATTTCTATTTGCAAAGTTCTTTGAAAGGATATTAGTCATTGTTTGTTGAATTTTATGGACATATAAATTAACTATCTTCTAACAGTGAGGACAGATAGAGAAAAAAATTCAGGCCCCAACCTAATAATAAATTGTTAAATTATTTCTGAGATAATTTACCAGCCACACTTTTAGTAAAAGATCCATTGATGATGAAGTTTCATAAAGACAAAAACTGAACACAGGAGAGAATAGTCTCATAAAGCAGAGTTATGCAAAGAAGATAAATCCAAGTTCATATGACATTGTGAAAATGATAAAAGTACAGAGTAAGCTAACAGTGAGGCAGAAGCAAAATACTGACAATTGCACAATTGACAGCAGGAAGGGAAGACTTCAAACTGTTAGTTTATCAGTATGACTTAAGATGATTGCAGAGATTTCAACTCTTGTAAATTAGGTTTGCTATGTGAAATCTGCATTAAAATGTAAGGATAAGGACTAAAATAGGATGAATTGCTTTACAGTAGTAGAACAACAGTAACAAAAAAGGAACAAAAAGAACTCAATAAACAATCGAATGCAGAAAGAACACAGAAAGAAGGCATTTGCACTAGAAACCCAAACTATGGCAAGTGTGTGTATGTGGGTTTATATATGTGTGAGAAAGAAGATGTGAAAATGTGTCTGTCATAAGATTCATGTGTTCTATTATATGATAAATCTGATATAGGCCCATTATGATATATTGGCATAGAATAAAGCATATTATCTGCATGTTTTATAATACATATAACCATTAATAAATATGGCTAATGCATATGTATATTATACATATAATTTATGTTCTATAATATGTAATCTAAATATATATAATATTTACATGATGCATCAAGTGATACATGCAAAGGCATTCTTGTAAAATTCTTGTAATAAGTGGGTAAAAGAGTCACAACTTAAGGATAAATAAGAAAATTCACAAATTGCAATTAATGTATATGCAATTGAATATTAAACTGCAGTTAAGATGATTGTGACATCTAGAGTCTAGATATGACAAATTTGGATAAAATATAGACAAGATACTGGCGATTGGATAAAAACAAGTTTGTAAAAGAATGACAGTGCAGACAGGAGAATGGCTACAGAAACAACCTCCTTGTCCTCTCAGTGTTTTTTTTCCTACCAAAGATACCACAGACTTAAATATTCACTCTCTTGCTCCCCCTTGCAGCCAGAAGACAGAATGAAACCAGGAAAGGGTTTTTGGCTTTGTCTTCTGGTTCCTCCTTCCCTGGCATGTGAACTCCTGAGATTTAAGAGTCAATTTGTCACCAGCTCTAGGAAAGAGGAACAGATTGATAGATAACACTACTGTCACTATTGATGACCATGATGAGCCCCCGCTTTCCTTTACTAGATATGTGAGACAAGAACATTCAATTAGTTAATAATTCAGAGATTTTTCTCTAACGTATAGCTGAATGCAATCAAACTGTGACAAATAATGGCAGTCTAAGCCATGTATGCAAATTTCTCCAGGCCTAGAAATGTATATATGTATATAATATATTAATAATATATATTCATTTCTCCAGGTCTAGAAATGTATATAGAAGGAGAGAGCAGATAGATAGTGGTCGGGGACAACTCAATAGACAGTATAGAAGACCTGGACTCAATTCCTGGCAATGCATGCATCCCTGAGCACAGGGCCCGTAGTAGCTACAAATACCACCAGAGGTATCTCCACCCCTCATTAAACAGGTCAACAACTAAAGTTGTTGTTGTTGCTGTTGTTGTTGCTTGGGTGGGGGCACTCCTGGTGAAGCTCAAGAATTACTTCTTGGCTAAGGGATCATATAGGACTCTGGGGATAGAACCTGGTATGTTCTATTGCAAATATTGCAAGGCAATAAATAATAATTTATTTGCAATAAGTAATTTATTGCAATAAAATATCGCAAGGCAAATGCCCTACTGCTGTGCTATCGCTCCCGCCCCTAAATATCTTTCAGAAGAATATTAGGGAAGTAAACAATAGCCAGGAGTATACCAGAAGCTGTAGCTCTATTACTTTGAAGAGTTTTGAAGTAATTGCTAGGTTTAAAAAAATCCAGGTGGCAGGTATATGTTATTAGCTTTATTTTTGCCTTCTACAGAATGATTTTTAATAATTTCCTTCTCTAGGACAGACTAAAATAATTTGAAACTAGTTAAGGTCTCAGGTATCAGAGTAGGCTTGGGCTCTGTGTTCCCAGTCAGACTCCAGCAAATAAACTGAAAAAAAAAAAAAAAAACTGACATCCAGGAAACTTTCCTGTTGAAACATAGTAAGTAAATAAAAACTGTGGAGCGAGTGTTACAGAAACTTCACAGAGTATGTCTAAAACCAGCCAGCAAGTTGCATGATTGGCACTGGGAATTGATGAGGGCCAAGATATGGGATGATGACAAGCTTGAAGAAATCCCAGCTCCCAGGCCAATTTGCTGGAGGCTAGACTAGCCATGAATCAATGTTTTTTCAATTACATTTTAAATCTGTTTACACAATCAGTATTTGGCTGGCAGGCCAGAATGTTATAGTTATTAATTTTAACAAATTTTATATATAAGGCATGAGATTAAAAAGAGAAAAATAATAAATAGAGTAGGGTCAAAGGGAAAAGGGAAAACCCAATTTTCCCCTCTCTAGTCCCTAAATTGCACCCCAGAGAAATCTTGTTAATATATCTTATGATTCTGGAATATTCACACAAAAATATCCTGTATTGTCCCTCAGACCATTTTACCTTCTCTTTTAAGAAAATAAGAGATAACAGCATATACATCATTTGACAAACTGCTTTTTAACTGAGCTTATACTCCATACCCTTGAGTTTTCAGGATAACTTTCCAAATCAGCTCATATAGAATTATTTTATTCTTTGGAGTAGCTTGAAATGTTATATGAAGTAACCACTTTTAGTAAACCATTTCCACAGACCTAAACATTAAGTTGCTTTCATATGTTGTGAGAATAATGCAAAGTGGCACTGAGTATCTTGACAAAATTAATTTTTCTCCCCCTAGATTGAGACCTCACTTTTTTATATATAAAATCTTTATTTAAGCACCATGATTACAATCATGATTGTAGTTGGTTTTCAGTCATAAACAAAGCACCCCCTTCACCAGTGCAACATTCCCACCACCAATGACCCCCTCCCTCCAACCGAACCCTTGCCTGTATTTGAGACAGGCATTCTACTTCTCACACAATTAAGATGGTCATGATAGTTGTTAGTATAGTTATTTGTCTAACTGCACCACTACTCTTTGTAATGAGACCTTACTTTTATCATACTCAAAATTCCCATGTGTTTAGATTTTCTTTTACTCTTCTCTTCTATAAACCTGCCAGATTTATCTACAGGCATGCAATTTTGGTGGCTAGAGCTTCATAAGAATACACTTTTAGAATTTGATAGAATCTTTTAAAAATCTTCTTTCTCGGGACTGGAGTGATAGCACAGCAGCAGGGCGTTTGCCTTGCCTGAGGCTGACCCAAAATGGACTTCGGTTCTATGTCCCATTTGGTCCCCCAAGACAGGAGCGATTTCTGAGCACATAGCCAGGAGTAACCCCTTTAGCATCACCAGGTGTGACCCAAAAACCAAAACAACAACAACAAAACCCAAAACCCAAAAACCAAAATACAAGACTCCTTTCTAAAGCCTGGAGGATATTTCTTCAAGCTTGTCATCATCCCATATCTTGGCCTTCATCAATTCTCAGTACCAAATACTCAGGTCTTTTAGAATTTTTCTTAAATGCTTGTTTGTGAGGTTTCTTTTTTTCAGATAAAAACTACTGATGTCATTTTTTTAAGTTTAAAATACCCAACCTGGGAACCCAACAAGATAGTACAGCAGGTAAAGTACTTGCTTTACATGTGGCCAAACTGAGTTTGATCCCTAACACCTCATACAGTCAGTCCCCTGAACCCCATCAGGAATGATCCTTGAGCATAGAGTCATTAGTGAGCCTGGAACATAGCCAAGTATGGTTTCAAAACCCAAACAATAAAAAAATTAAAATAAAATATTCAGTCTGTTGCTCTAAGTAGTCAGATGTTATCATACACCCTTCTTCAGCTGGATAAAGTTCCCTAAAAATGTAATCAAGAAGTTTCTGGACTGGAGGGCAACAGGTAGAAGGAAGGAAGAGCAAGAGGTAGAACAGTCTATTGTGGTAGATGATGTGCTACAAAACCAAAAAGACTGGAAGAGCTTTCCACATTGGACTCCCAAAATGTGCGAAATGATCTTTTCCCTTGTATTAGAAAACCTAGCAAGACTAACTTGGTAAGAGATATTTAGATTGAGCATTGCCTAAATAAAGACAAGAATCCTCAAGTCCTCTACAATGAGGTTCCTTACTTGACAAGTAAGAACATGCTTCTGGATCTATCCAGTGCACTGTGGTGTGTTTCCCCCTAACACTTATATTGTGGATATAAGCCAAGCTTCTGTAGAAAGGTCAGGAATAAACACAGAATAAAGGGGAAAGACAGAGATAGGAAAGTGACATGTCTTGGCATTCCAGGTACTTGGTTGGATCCTGGCAGTCCCTCGAAACAAAAGCACTTAAAAACTCTTCTGAAACTCATTAACAACATTCTAAAATAAAATATTACATTCCTAAAAGAAGAATAGGAGTCTAGATAGAGAAATGACCCAGAAAAAAAGAGGAAGCTTTTAGAAAAATAATGTAAAAGGAGGTAAAAATAAAACAGAAAGTTGAGCAGAACCCTACCCCTAAAATTGTTTAGAAAATGTTGAGAAGTGTTTTAGGAAGTTAAAAATAATTCACAAGTAGAAGGTAAGTGATGGAAAAAATGAGTCTTTCAGATAGTGAGTTCAACATATTTATTAAATGGGTTCCATAAAAAAATAAAATAAAATATGAATGATATGATCAAGAGGAAAATATTCCAGGCCACAGGATATATATAGGCTTCTGAATAATTGTAGGGACATTAAACATTAACCACAGTGAATGAAAAGATCATTATCTATAGATTCATTATTGTTGTATTCAAGACAAGAAGAAAACAAGTATTTCACTGAAAAAAAGAGGCTTGCACTGAATGTTAGGTACCAAACAAATTAACTTGTCTGAAGCCATTAAGGTAATATAATTTCTAAACTAAATTTTTTATATCCACATAAAGCATTATTCTCAGCCTGAGAAAAAATAAAACCACATTTACTATAATAATCAAAAGAAAATGATCATTAT
This sequence comes from Suncus etruscus, assembly GCF_024139225.1. Classification (NCBI taxonomy): domain Eukaryota; kingdom Metazoa; phylum Chordata; class Mammalia; order Eulipotyphla; family Soricidae; genus Suncus; species Suncus etruscus. Next base: position 23,629,791 of record NC_064860.1, on the reverse strand, counting down.
GCTTTTGTGGAAAGTTATCATGAAATTATAGGGGTAGATGAAAAAGTAGAGAATTAAAGAATATAGATAAGAATAAATGGTAAGAAAGAGAGGTGAGACAAAGGCTTTTAACCCATTAAATAACAAAACTTGGAGAAAGATGCAAAAATATAAAATATAAGTTTTTCAGGGAAAAGCAGAACTAGGTTAGTACAGTCTTGAGGATGAATGGAAGTGGGAAAAGTCTACAAAGTTAAGTAGACTCATATTATTGGATCCTTTGGGAAAGAGAGCCCAGTGTTATTAGAATAAAAAGAAAATGGATGTAGATTTGGCTGAGTCTATAAGATCAAAATCAGTTTATAAAGATGGAGGTACATGAAAAAGTAGATTAGTTCAACTCATTTACCAGGTGATCAATGAAAAAGAAACCTCTATGACTAATAATAGCAAGCAGTAGGGACAAGAGTAACTACTACTGGAGAAGAGGAATTACAGACATATCTGAAAGAAATAATTAAGACAGTGATTTGAAAGAGATACCACATAATAGAGGAAGAGGTCAGTTTAAGAAGTCTAAAGATGGACACAAATAACTCAAGCAAAGGCATTATTCTAACTAGGAAGAACAATGATTGAGCTAAAACTAGTGAAAAGATTAAGACATAAAAGCAAGGACAATAATGGTTAATTGCATAACAATGAAATTATAATTAATGGGTAGGGTGATTCTTATAAATCAGAGCCTAGAGAAAAAATGTAGAAAGAGTAGAAAAAGCTTAAGGAGCAAGAGATAAATATGAAATATGTTACAGGGATAGAATACTTGGGCTGAGAACCAAGTCTCTGAATTCTCATGAAAAATAGATGCTTATAGCAAAAATTTTCAGGAGGTTCCAATGAAAGTGTAGAAATTCATTATTCCACAAGAAATATTCTAAATAAAATAATCAGAAGAATAGATGGTTGAAATTTTAATAACATATTCTTCAAATGTGAAAAGGTAATATCAGTGGCTCATTTAATCTGTTTTTACTACACTTGATCTTAGCTAAAAGGCCTAGAAGTGATCAGTTTGTTTTTATATTGTTAAGTTTTTTGATTCTTTTATGTTTCCAGAGTATATTTTTTTATTTTGTTCTCTTTTATAATTCAAATTTCTATTTATTCATAATTACTACTATATGTATTTGAAATAATAATATTAATATATACAGCAAGATAAAAATATACAACAACAGACTATTTAGAATATTGTTAAATGTCTATGGTTGTTTTCAAATGAATGCCTTTTTGAACATTTAGTCCCTGTTAATTCTGGAGGAGGTAGAGGTGGAAGAAACAAAAAAAATAAAGCACAAAGGAAACAAATACTCAAAGAAGGAACACAGTATTGCAACAACGGATTGTGGCATTTGAATAATTAAACTGATGCCTGAGAAAATGTAATAGAGGAACAGAATATTCATTTTGGTGAAACATTATTGATAGACTAATTGGTTTACATTGGTTTTCAAAATAGATTAACTCCCCGATGCAAGATTACAAGGAAGTGATTGAGGGCTTAAACTGGAAATACCTTCTAGTCATAGCTTTGGGTCAACCATCAATGTTGGAAACCTGTAAAAGAGTTCAAAAGTGCTGACTTTCAACCAAGACAGCCCCATGTGGGCCCCATCATGGAAGTCTCATAATCTGTATTTGTGTGCAATCATGCCTAACAGCAGCATCAAGCTAGAAAAGGAGAAGGAACCATATGGACATCCCCATGGTAGTTTGAGTATCTATTTGTGACTTGCTTGTTTCCGAGTCTCAAACTGGGAACCATGAGAGCTGCATGGGTGCAATCTGTGCAGCATGGAGCCTCATGCCTTTTTTGTGTCAAGACCTTCATGGCTCTGGGGATACGTTTTTGTAGGGTTATGAGGCAGGGAGACAGCACTTGGCTTGCAGTCACACAAAACATGGGCTAGGGTTCTCTAGTGCCCTGACAAGTTTACAAAGTAAGCTGGAAGTAAGGATGCTAGCTGGAAAGTGAAGGTAGAAGCACTGGATAGTAGTACAGCAGGGAGGGTACATCCCTTTCATGTGGGCAACTTGCTTTTAACCCTTGGCATCTTATATGGTCTCTAGAGTACCACCAGGAACGATCCGATCCTGATCCAATAAACAGACAAAAAGTGGATGGAGGTAACATCTCACTTCAATCGGGTTATTTCAAGGCCAGATCCTGTGAAAATATTAACCTTTATCCCATAAGATCTCTTTTCTTTAATTTTTTTTAAACAACAAAACAGATCAACATACCTGCCACTGATCTGAGCCAATTTGCAAATTGATAAAGAGGAGGCTCTGATGATGGGCCCCATTTGACTCATTCCTCCATTACTGAGGGTGACACTGCTGGTTTCCAGGGAGACAGGCAGTGATTTAAATATAAGGAAATTTATTCCAGCATGCTGGGGTCCAACATAGCCTAAGAAATAAGAACCCCGAGAATGACTCATAGGCCAAATTTAAAGGGAACATGGGCTCAGTCAAGGGGAATCTTGCCTCTGGGTATTTAGTCTTTAGAACAAGGTTGGGCTAGGATTGGTTGTAGGATTGGTTGTAGTTCAACTGTAGCATCAGACAGACAGCTGGGTGAGCTTCAGCACCCAAACCCAGGGTGCTGTATCATTGGACCTCTGTCAGCAGCTCTTTAGCCATATATATAAATATATATAGTCTCTTATCAAGAGACTGGGGTTTTAAAGTAAATATCATCTACAACCCAAAGGAATTGTCTTGGGAGCAACTTACTGCCTTTGAGTGCCCAAATCAGACCAACGTAGATATTTCTCTGCTAACATGGAAAAGAGAGAATAAAAGAACACAAATGTAGGGGCTGGATAATATGAAGAATGCAACAGTGGCCCTAAGTACTATATTCATAGGCTCTGGGATTCTGGGAAGTTCTAAAAGGCAGGAGTGGCTTCCACAGCCAGTGCCCCCAACTGGGCTTGGGGGATTTTCTTCTGGGTGCTACACAATGGATAAAGTCAAGCAGTTCATCTCCAAACTCATGGGCTAAGTATGTTTTCTCTTGTCTGTCTGTCTGTTTGTCTGTCTGTCACTGTTTCTTGTTTCTGTCTCTGTTTCTTTCTCTCTCCAAAATACCTTAGTTCACGTAGAAAAGAAATAGCAAAAAAGAAAAAGAAAAAGAAAAAAGAAATAGCAAAGAAAAGAAATAGAAATTACAAATAGCAATAGCAAGTGACAAACTTTCTGGCAGAGGGAGACAATAACTTACTAAAAAGAAGATTAAGTACAGAATCATGATGAATTTGTGAAATTTTCTGCTATTTTAATATATTGGAGGCCCTGGTAACTCTAGTCTTTAATACATGCTGGCAGTTCTCCAGTTTGGTGATCAAAGCTCTGACCACTTCAAATGCTAATTATGGGTGACTAAGGAATAATGAGTGGTATTTTTATGTGCAGTTTTCTTCACATTGAAAAATATTAACTGAAACTTGTTTTCATGTAAGGTTCGAAGGAAGAAGCTGAATATTTTTTCTTTTGTGTTCTTTAATTGACCAGCTAATTGGCTTTCCCACATCTCATTTTTCAACAAATTGCAATGCTACTTTAAACCTATAATGTAAGACTATGATTGTTCCACAGAAATGAACCTATTTATTTCTGGGTTTTCTAATTATTTTATTTATTTGACCCATATATTCCTTCTAGATACCACATTGTAATAATTATAGTAATTGTATCATTTCATTATTCTCATTCAGGATTGCTTTAGACACTAGTGTAACTAATTTATTCTTCCACATGAAATGGAAATAATTTTATCCAATTTTAGGAAGAAAATGGTCATATTATTTGGAAGAATTGGATTACATTTTAAAATTGATTTGGGGAGCATTAGCATTTTCAATATTGTATGTTCCCAGGCAAAAAGGTAATAGATAAGTTCTGATTCAGAATGTAGCTTCTCTTTCTCGAGGCTCTGAGCATGATTTTTGATGTGTCCTCAGTTGCCTTCCTGCATATAAGTAGTCATCAATCATTGGAATAAGTGGTGTGAGTTCTTATTCTGTCTTCTCTGATATCTTCAACAAGTCATGAAATGATAAGGAGACCCTTAATGAGATGGAACACTAGTCTTTCTGGCCCAAATTTTATGTTCCTGCTTATCTCTGACATATGTTTGGGCTTATCCGGCTTCATCCCCCAGCCTTACCCTTACTAGCCATCAATCGGTCAGCTGTACCATTGTTTCTCTGCTCAGTCTTTCTGGCTCTCCATTCTTTCTGTCTTTCCCTTCTAATAACTCACAAACATATTCAGAAGTATCTCTAACTTAGAAGAAACAGACTGTGCAGAGCTCTCTTTGAATTCCAAGCACTTTAATTCATGCTCCTCTAACACAAAATAGAGTACATTTTACTGATTGCCTAATAAAACCAGGAGAGATTATGTGCTGAATGTGCTGTAATTGGATCATGTCTTTGCTCACATGCCTCACATAAAATGAGGATTCAAAAATAAAAGGATTCAAAATGAGTTAAGTAATATACTTTTTATCGCTTTACTCATATAAGGAAGGTTTGCCTATAGCTGGGGCACTGGAGACTTTCCAGTCCTGTGATAAGAAGTGAAGCTATCAATTCAGACTTCACATTTAGGGTGGGGGTTCATGCATCAAACTGGGTACCTGGGGTTCTGTGAGGTTCTATTATAGGGAAATCTCAACTTTTAAAAATAAAATCATGAGGGTCAGAATAACAGGTAGGGAATTTGTCTCCTATGTGGCCAACCCAGGTTTAATCCCCAGCATCCCATATATGGTTCCCCCTACACATATAGGAGTGATCCCTGAGGGCAGAGCCAGGAAGAACTTATCATTGCCATACATACTCCCTCTCAAAAAGAAAAACCTCAAACCCCAATCAACCAATCTACAAAAGAAAAGACAGTCATAAGTCTCTACATTTGGAAGGAAATTAGTAAAGTTAAAATCTATATTAAATGGTCACAGGAAAGATCACACAGAACTATCTCAATAGTAAAATATACATAGAGATCTCCACTTGTTTTATTTTTTATTATGTGCCTTAAATAATTTATTTTCACTGACTTTTGCAACAACTGCATGAAGTATGCAGAATTACCCTCATTTCATAGATGAGGGAAATAGATATTTAGAGAGGTTTTTAGTTGATTCCCTCCCAAACTCACTCACTGTAAGTGACAGAAAGAGGAAATGAATTTTCACCTGATTAACTTTGAAGTTTTTATTTTTTTCAGCATTCTGTTTCTATTCCCTCTCACTTTATTCGTAATTGGAAGGAGCTCAAAAAAGTTGTTTGCTCAGTTTTATAATCTGAGACATATTAGAAATGGCAAGTTAAAGAGTCAAGAGACCTTTAGAAGTCCAAAAACTTAGAGCTGAAATTGAAGAAAAAAGAAAGTTATTGAAAAATACATACCCTAAAGAATAATATGGGGATGTTGTGATAAAACAAAATATTCTAATACCCACTCCCACTCCCTTAATTTCTGAAGTTACTACTAAATTATACCATTTAAAAGGAGTTCAACTTTGTTGCTAAACTTGCCTTTAATGTGTTGAGAAAACTTTCTGGAGAATCTTAAAGGTGGAAAGGAGTTTTTGGGATCATCTTGCTGAAATGGCTTGACATATAAATAACTAAAAAGCTAGAATATGGCACAGCAGAGCTGAGACCCCACATTTTCTAATTCTCAACATAGGGACTGATTTTCCTGATTCCTTCCCCTGAAGATGTTAAATGACATCTTACCAGGAAGTCTCTCAAACAGAGAAAGAGCCAAATTCTCATCATCGATGAGTTATTGCAGCACTAGAGACTAAATATTAGATACTTACTATTTCTGTCATTCTTTTTTTGCTCATCAAATGAGATATTTTATAAGTGCCTTTCTGGTACATGATCATGGTATCTCAAAAAGAGAAAAGAAATGGAAAAATCCAAGGTGATATGGAGAATTCTTAAGGTGAATCAGGATGCCAAAGGACATCAAGCAGTTAGGCTTAAGGAAGAATCAGACCTGGTGACACCTCCTGAGCCCAATCTTGATAAATCCTAGGAAGAAGGCAGGCTTAAGAAGAGTGGAAGTGCTCTGAAAATAAGGGAATGAATCAACCATTGCATGGAATTTTAGAGATCTATCAGATGTCTTAGCTGGAGTAGGCAGAGGTCAGCCAGCTTCTGGATCTGATCAGAAAACACACCTTGTTTTTATTATCCAAGTTTTACTGAATCCAGAGTTATCCATGTGTTCCAGAGTGCATGTGGCTGCTTTTGTATCATAATGACAGCTAAGCAGTTGCCACCAAAAGCATATGGTTGGAAAAGAACTAAAATATTTATTGTCTGACAACTGAAAAGTTAATGTTTGCAATTCTGACCTAGAACACATGGAAACTGGCTGTGGACTCAGGCTGGTGGTTCATGGCTGTTGTCTGACCCCTATATTTTCTGTTATGTTTAAAAGCAAAATAACATTTCCAGCATTAAATTATGAAAAGATTTCACAAAAAATTAGGTATCTAACATCTCTTGAAAAATTATAAGTTGGATCAATTTGGGATCTATTTATTGGCATGATAAGAGTTAGAACTGAGTGACACAACCCTTTTATGAATGTTAAAATTTCTATTTTTTTTCTCCAATGTGCCCTTATCTCAGTTGGATAGAGATTAAAAGTCTATAAGCTCCAGAAGAAGCAAAAGGAAAAGGTAGAGGCAAGCCAATAAAGAACTAGAAAGAATGAATTGTGTAGTTAGTGGTAAGTCAATGAAGAGCTAAAAGGATGAATTTGAGGATCTTGACTTTGAGGTACAGGGGCACTATTAAAAGGTTTGCCACAGGCCCAATGATATGGGCTTTTTATAGAATAGAGTTCCAAAATCAGCTGGAAGAATGCACAGATGGAAACAGGTACCGGAGGGAATGAGACCCAAGAAGAGCCTTTAGAAGCAACTCAGGAGACGGCTGGAAAAAATACCTTAACATAGTATTAGAGGGAAGGCAAAAGAATGAATATCAGGAATATTTGTATATCAGCTATATACTTGATATTAAAATACAAATAACATGTAGAGAGACTATATTGAAAAGCTAATCAGGAACTATTGTTGGACAATGTGGGCAAAGTATTAGCACCAACATGTGATTGAATCTCCATCAGGTGATTCTCTGTAAGACAAGAAGCTATAGAATCTGCTTAGTGAGGCCAATAAATTGATCTAATCTCAAGACAGTTTAATACCATAGGATGGAGTTGTAGGACAGAGAACCTCTTTGAAAGATACCACATAAAAACAATCTGGAGAAAGTGGCCATGTTCTTCCACAATAGGAAAGTGTTGAATATCAGGGTGGATGAAGAGAGAAATGACTTCGTTGGAATATTTGGGGTCCAATAAGCACCTTAAGATCGTAAAATCTGGAAGATATACCTGAAGGCAAGACCCTTCAGAGTCACATCAGGATCTATTCTCTTCTCCCAGTAAGGTGTATTGAATTGACTTGCTACTTTCACTTGTTAATCAAGAAATTATCTCAAAACCAGTTTTTTTCTTGGGAGAGGGGAAAACAAGTAGATAGAACGTTTCTATAGATTTTGCCTCATGTTCACTAAATGGAGAGTGAAGAACAGGACAGCTGGGGACTTGGGGTCAATTCTCCCAGGAAAGAAGACATGCAGTTTCAATGGAGCTATGCATCAAAGGGACTCCAACCCTGCATTCTAAGTATTTCAACAATTTCTTCAACCCAGTTCACATCTCAGGAATGTGAACTTATCCTATGGGATAAGAAGTATATTTTCTCAACAACTTCCTCTACACTCCCACTCTTCCCCCACATCTATTCCTGTACCTACCTCATTCAGAGGAGTCACTGAGGTAATAGTCTCATGCCTGTATTTTATTAATGCCATTGAGAAATGTTGAAGAATGTCTATTCAGAGTAAGTGGAAGATAGGAGAAAATAAAAGACATTACTAAGGAAACCTAAAAAAATGCTGTCACTATTAAGATTGCTTCAGTTCTGAAGAAAAACCTCAGATACTGTTCAGCATTTGAGCAAATATGTGATAAAATCTTTATGTGAAGGAAGGAAGAGAAGAAGGAAGATATGAAGGAAAGAGAGGAGCTGGAAACAAGGGAGGGAAGAAAGAAAATATATTCCCAAACACTAATAACTAGAAATATAAAGTACTCAAATTGGAACCATAGTGTTTATCTGATGGAACCAGAATTTTCAAGTTTGAGAAAATTGAATTTTATTCATAATATACACATACTTTCTACCCATAGCATTTGAATTTTCAACTTTTTTCAGAAACTTTTATTTAGTGCCATTTAAGTATGCTTTTACCTTGTCCTGATAAAATTTTATCATGGGGCCATGCCATGTCAGTTCCCAGGAAAGGCATGTAATAGCTCTTTTTGCCAAAACAATAGCTTTCTGGAAGGGGGTAAGGTGTCATTCATCTCTACCTACTTGGGCAGTGGTTTGGGGGAGACCTTAGGAAAGTTATTCTAAGAATGATCTTTTCTTCTCAGTATATCTTCTTCCTCTGACCCCACCAACAAAGAGGTCACCTAAGAAATTACATATTCATGGGATGCTTTACAGTCTACAAGGAGCTATCTCAACTCCTGTTGTCACAGAACTCTGTGTGTGTGTGTGTGTGTGTGTGTGTGTGGTGGGTGACAGTGACAAGGGCAAAGATTATATAACTTGTGCAGGATCATTTGGAAGTGGCAGAGATGATAAGAGTTAACGCAGGTGATTTCATAGTCATCCCAAAACCTTCTCATTGAGCCTTTGGGCCATGAAGAGTACGTAGTAAGGCTGGGGGAATCCCACTTCCCTTCAGTGGCCCCTGTATCCAAGTGGATACAGTCATCTCTAGGGAGGATCCTTCTTTGATAGTGTCTTTTCTCATTTTGACATCAATTCCATTTCTCTCACTTCCAATAGGACCCATTACCCAGAGAATGGAATGATGACTGCCCTGCTGTTTCCTTGCTGAGGAGTCCCACATGAAGTAACTATAGCTGCTGAAGCCTGTTTTCTCATGGATTAAATTGGGACAATGAGTCTCTATCACATAGTGCTGTCTAGAGGACTGACTTTGAGGGAATGTAAATCACTCATTAGTGGCACATAAAGTAAATACTTAAGAAATACGAAAAGTTTAAAATAAAAAGGAAGATGGCAAGCTCAATTGCAAAGGAACCTTTTTGATTAAACTGTGAATTACTAGGTGGTGCCGTATCTATATTGATTACATTTATTTATTGAAAGTCGACTGCATTTTCCCTCTGGTGCTCTCCTTAAATATATGTTGAACTGTATATCTTAGCAAAAGGCTATTTTCACACTACTTCTGACCTCTAGGAAGTATTATGTTTAAAAATTGAATAATCAAAGGTATATGATAAGGGACAAATAGATGATGAGTAAGGGGAAGAAAAAGAAAAGAGTCAGTGCCTCTAAAATTCTTTCTTTTCTGGAGAAGTATTGTATTCCTTCATTTTCTTAAAAAATATTAAGGTAACATTAGGTACTAGTCACTAACTAGTACTCACTGTAGTCAGATGGAATATAGATACCTACTTGACACATTTAAATAGATTAATCCTGCTAAGGTAATTAATTTCTGAATTATACTTTGGGGATATAGGAGTTGCATTACATAGAACAGATTGCATATAATCAATCAACATTATTATTTCACAGAAGACATAAATCATGCCACAAGAGGTCAAAATAATCTTTTCCATGATTTTCCATGATTTTCTCCAGGATTCATAATTTGTATTTTTTCTTTTACTAAATAAAATAGCTCAATGAAATACTTCCCTTTTTTCATCCATGCTAAAAGATGTAAGTACCATTGGGAAAGGGGTTTCAGCACAAATGTTTCACTGATTCAGTTAATTTTTGAGCAAATTCCTGTCCATTGTCTATTTTTCCCCCTGAGATAATCTGCACACAGAAGAGTGCTATGGTAACATCATCCAAGGAAAAGTAAGTTTTTTTCCTGAGTGCAGAGCCAGGAGTAACCCCTGATATCAATGGGTGGCTCCAAAATTAAAAAAAAAATAATAAAAATAGTGTGTAGAGCTTGTGGGGGTGAGGCAGAGAGAACTATATCAAGATGTTATTCTAAGAGGGGTTGGCTTTGGAGAATTCCAGACTCAAAAGATGGCATGTTCAAAGGCCCTGGGATGTTGATTCATTCAAATATGTATTATGTATAGTTATGAGTATGGGGATGGCAAGACAAGACAGAAGTCATGTTTACTAAGGGGAAAAAGATAATTCAATCATTTCATTTTATTTCTTTGGATCTAGCTATGAGGGTGAATGAGAGACCAAATGTGCATTTTCTGTTGAATATAACAAATAATAATTTCTTTTTACTTTGAATAGAGTGGGAGTTGAAAAAAATGACAGAACGTTCTGTGACCCTTTACAACACTTGTATTTGGGTTACCTAACAATAAGATGGATGCCTCAAAATCAATGAGAATACATATACGTTTTTCTAGAGAGATTTTAGCAAATGATTCCCTAGCCCAATCTATTCAACTGTGTGAATGTGTGTGTTTATTTGTGTGTCTTTGCATGTGTTGGTGTTGGAGGAAAGTGGAAGGAGAAAGACAATAAAAAAGGATATTCTAGAAAAGTAGCTACTTTCTAATATATTCCCAGTTAACTACAAATAGTTCCAGTAAGCTATCTTTTTTGCCCTGATCAGTTTATTTTTGGTAAAGAAGTGATTAGAGTTGTTAGTAGCACAGAGATACCTCCTTCTTTCCCAGAAGCTAGGGTAAATTCATTTTAGCTTTTGACAATTATCTGTGAGATTTTTTCAGATAATAGTAATTTTATTAATAATAATATAGTTCACAGGGATAAGTAATCAGTAATTAGTTTTCAGGCTAGGGGTCAAGCTTATTATGTGAAAATTTATGGGGAAAGATGAAATTTGAAAGTATAGCTCACATTTTAATTTGCTTGTTTAAACAAATTTTAAATTGCTTCATATTTCAGTATATTTTATGATGATTACAGATGTTACTTAAGAAATATTTCTTTGTAAATGCCTTTACCTAGGGTCATTTATTAGTTAATAAAATTTATTTTAATAAAATAAAATCTCATAGGATTATTGTATATAATAATTGATAATCCAGAGACCAATTATGACCAGCTAACCAAAGTAAATGTGGCAATCTGTTTCTCCAGCCTGTTTCTATCTACTAGAAACAACATATTTTTTAGTATTTTGACTATATCTCTCAGATTTATATCCATTTAAGTTTGACAAATCACAATCTGTCCCTTTGTCTCAAGTCATTGGTAAACTTATTAAATACTATAGGTTCCTAAATAGAGATCTCTGCCGAACTATTGGGTAAAACAAATGGCTTTTGTAGCTAAGCAAATCAACACCTAATACTTAATTTTGCTCTTATATATATGTGAATTCAAGTGGTGAACTTATATATATATATACATATATATATAAGTTTATATATATGTAAGTTTATATTATATATATTCAAGTGGTGAACTTATATATATAAGTTGAATATATATATATATATATATATATATAACTTGAATTCACATGCTTCTGATGAGAGGACAAGAGTTTTGCATAAATCCAAACAAAATGTAGTCAAGATTAAAAATAATCCCCACATATGGGTCAGAATTCTAATGCCCTTTTGAAAACCTAGACACAAACTTGTTCATAGGAAAACAACAGGAGGATGAACAGATTTACAGTTGCCTTATATAGAATAGAACCAGGGATTTGCAGAAAACATTTCATGCTTTTGGAAGGTTCTCTTTACCCCAAAAGATTTAGAGGCAGAATCCTATGAAAGAAAGGTTATCTTCTTCCACATTTAGCTGGCCAAATTCAGATTTCACAGAGACTGGACAGACAGTATAAATTAGTGTAAAATAATTTTGCTTTGCGACTTTTCCTCCTTTAATAAGATGCAGAAACAGAAAAAAAAACTTCTTCAAACATCCTTGGCTTGGTTGTGACTCTGGGTGTGGAAAGGGATTATGGGGTGTCAAGAACAATGCAGCTGGAATTTGAGCCCAGGTTATGGGGCAGGGTAGACATACCAAGTACCAGTTCTTTGCAAAGGAGATGCATCTATACTCTCCCAATAGTACTATGCCTACCCATTCTTCCCAAGAAAACTAGAAATCTTTGGTTGCATGCAGATTTCCTTGAGTGTAAATCATGACATGAATTTTCCACCTAACAAAAACATGTAACTAGTTCACACTGGGCAGGTCAAATCAGATCCAGTTGCTAGTTCTTATTTGGTTCCCAGAGATGAAATCACAACCAATGACCGGGAAGTACAGGAAGTTCTGAAGAGCAAAAGGCAGAACTCACTACTGATTCAGGGTGCTGTCTGCCCGCCCTTTAAGATCTCCATGCTTCCAATCTTCCAGGGCTCAGGTGCACAGGTGCTCTAATCTGGCACTGGACTGACTGATTTCTACCACAATGCTTCCCTTTGCTTCCCTCAGAGAGTCTATGGTTCCAAGTCAGGACTTCCTGGTGGTATAGAAAAGGGGACCAATGACCAGAAGATTCCTGAGAGTATAGTTTGGGGGGGGGGGCAGGATAGTATCTGAGCTTTGCAAAAAGGATCCTTACTTAGAGACATAAAGCTCTAAGTGGGGAGGAAATTCCTTGCTGACAAAACACCAGGCACAAAAGAGTGAGGGTGAGTGGTCTGGAATGGGCATGGCACCTTAAGGAAAGTGGCAAACTTAGGTCAGTTTAGCTGAAACCACACACTGTTGCTATGGGTGTAAACCCATAGTACTATGGAGATCATAACTACTTGGCCTCATGACTTCCTAATATCTTGACCACCTAGATACTATCAGAAATTCACATTTTCTACTGGCTTCCCAAAATACTTAAGTTTTCTCTCCTGAAAACATTTGGCTTCATGCACATTTATATGTTTTTCTAAGTTAAGTTTATGATACAGAAGTCTACTTAGTATTTATTAAACATTCTTGTGTGATTAAGAATTTGGCCCTTCAGGGACGGAGAGATAGCACAGCGGCGTTTGCCTTGCAAGCAGCCATCCAGGACCAAAGGTGATTTGTTTGAATCCCGGTGTCCCATATGGTTCCCCGTGCCTGTCAGGAGTAGCCCCTGAGCACTGCCGAGTGTGGCCCAAAAACCAAAAAACAAAAAACAAAAAAAAAAAGAAAAGAAAAGAAAAGAAAAGAAAAGAAAAGAAAAGAAAAGAATTTGGCCCTTCACTGGAAGTTACAGCTCACCTCATGACGCTCACCACAAACAGGAAGGAGTTTAGTTAGAGAAATAACTACATTTCGAACTATCCTAATAATGAGAATGTATGAAGGAAATAGAAAGCCTTTCTAGAGTACAGGCGGGGGTTGGGTGGGGAGCAGGGAGACTTGGGACATTGGAGATGGGAATGTTGCACTGGTGATGGGTGGTGTTCTTTACATGACTGAAACCCAAACAACACAATCATGTATGTAATCAAGGTGTTTAAATAAAAAATATATTAAAAGAAAAAGAATTTGGCCCTTCAAAATGAAAAAGAAGTAGGGTTTGCTTTGAAACCTGAGGAGTGTTCTGTTTCTATTTTTGGAAGGTGCCCCACTGGCTAGCTGATGTTAATAGCTGTCTACCCAGGCTGGGAAAAGGATGCAAAGTTCCACTCCTTGGACACAGCTTTAGGCAGCAGTGCAAGGCCTCTACCAGGTGAGGTTGAGCCTATTTTGATCCTCAAGAGCCCATATCTTTGAGCTAATCGATAAAATAACTGGCTGGCTGGTCAAAGGCTTCTATTTCTAATCAATTGCTCTAACACAGAATTACAGGCACCGAATGGGATTTAGTCTCATAATGGAACATCAGGTTTTGTGGTCACACAAATACATAGAACAAAGTTTTCTCTCATAATTTTAAAAAGTTGTTAAACTTTTACAAGCATCTTTCCATTGACTTCTCACTATATACCTATTTATTTGCATTCAGTCTTTAGATACAAAGCTCCTAACAAGGGCCAAGTATTATGCAAGTTTTAGATGCTCAAATATAGCAATGTGAATACATCTTTAAACCTTTGTTAGGGAAGTAAGGGAGATATTTCATTCCCATTAAAATATTTATTATTTAAATCAATTTTATTATGAAAGTAAAACATAAATACATTCTAAATTAAAGAGCAAGGCAAAGCAAAAACATGAGTGAAATGGAAAAACCCTCTTAAAATCATGTGCACTTAGATACAAGTGTTACTTTTTGAATAACTGTTTTTACACACATGCATTTCTCAAGCATTACTTGGTATAGTAATTTATGTCATCTACTTCTGAAAGGTTTCAAAGCTTTCCAGAATTTGTATATAGTATGCTATATTTAATGTCTTCATTATCAATACGCCATTTGCGTTTCTGTTGTCATTACAAAAATGCAATGTAAAGGTATCCTTGTTTATACAGGTAGAAGTAGATGAGTAGAGTTTTTCTGTGTGTATTTAAAATGTGGAACAATACTAACAAAAAGGTTTAGGAGTGTTTGATTCTCTTTATTCTTGCCAACACTGATCTGATCATACATAGACTCCTTAAATTTGGCTCACTAAATGGATGAACAATGTACCATTGAAATCTTTCCTTTTTTTCTTGTAAATAAAAGACATTTGTATACACATGCAAGCATAGAGCACTTTTTATATTCATGAATTATTTGTACTTTCAATTTAATTTTATGTTCTATGTGATTTTCAGATGGCCTTTGTCTATCTAAAATATTTAGATCAAGAGCCAAGCCAATAGTACATGAGGCACTATCCTTACTCATGGCAGAACCCAATTCAGTCTTATCACTACATATAGTTCCTGAGCACAATGCCAAGAATAAGCTCTGAGCTGTTCTTGAATCTGCCCTCTTCCCCTGAAATATTTAGACTGTTAAGAATGTGACAAATATTTTATTCTAATCTGTTATTTATTTTCTAACTGTGCTGTATTTTTATATGTGTATTATTCAACAGGTTAGTGTTTTTGCTTTGTTTTAAGTTTTGAGTCATTGAGGAGAACATTAATATTTCAAAATTACAGAAATATTTTACAAATATTTTCAGTTACTTCTTAACATTTAACTTTCTAATCCATATAGATTTTTTTCTTTAGGAATGATGTGAATTAGGCACTTAGCTTTTTCTCCCAAAGGACTAATCCATTGCCCCACACTCTCTTAGCACGCCCAATTTTTTGCCTTTGACTAAAAGGACAATTTGGCGTGGGTTTCACATTCTATTCCTCAGAAGTGAAAATGTGCTGCTTTTCCGTCATCTGAAATTGAATGTCATTGTGGCCAAGTCCAAGGCCAGCCTGATTTATTTCTGCTCTTGGATTTTCTACCTAAATACCCCTGTAATTCTTTCTTAAAATCTAAAATTCAGAAACATTTCCTAATTGTCTCCTGGAGTATGTGAATCTGAATGGAAATTTCCTTGCATCTAGTGGACCTTCCTATCTTTGAATCTACTTCAATATCATTTGGGAAGAAGTGTTGGGTCATGCTTTGCAAAATATTTTCATGTGTTCTCTTCTTCCAACTATCTAGCTGCTTGTCATCCATTTCTGTTCACTCATTTTCAGAATGTTTTATCCTTCCTACTTCATTTTGCAGTATTTTTCTCAAGTCTGCCTTCAATTTTTCCCCACAGGCACCTTGAAGAAATTCACTCAATTTTTTTGGTTGCTTCTAAAGTATCTTTTTATAAAAGAAAATAAAATGTCTTTTAAAATTTTTAGTGATTTGATTTCTCTCCCCTGTTTCTATTCTGAGCTCTGCTAGGGCACTCCCTGGATTATTTTATAGATCTTCTATGAAGCCTTGAATTTCTTCTCTGAATCACGGTGGTGGCTCATAACACACACACACACACACACACACACACACACACACACACACACACACACACACACACACACTAACTACCTCTGTAGTATCTCTACCATGAATATTTGTCCTTCACTATACTTGGGGAACTCTTCTGGCTATGTGCTCAGAAGTCACTCCTGGCTTGGGGGACCATATGGGAGGCAGGGGGGATCGAATCACGGTCTGTCCTAGGCTAGCAGTGCCAAGGCAGACAACTTACATCTAGCGCCACCATGCTGACCCCTGGTTTATATTTTTTAAAGTGATTTTGTTTTGGTGTCACACCTGGTGATGCTCAGGGATTACTCCTGGTTCTGCATTCAGGAATCACTTTTGGTGGTGCTCAGGAAACTATGGGATGCCAGATTGAACCTGGGTTGGCTCTGTGCAAGACAGGTGCCCTATCTGCCTCTACTCTCTGGCCCAAAATGTTTTTTTTTAATTTTGTTTGTTTGTTTTTGTTATTGTTGTTGTTTGGGGGGCCACACCCGGTGGTGCTCAGGGTCACTCCTGGCTCTGCACTCAGAAACCACTCCTGGCAGGCTTGGGGGACTATATGGGATGCTGGGAACTGAATCCAGGACTATCCTGGGTTGGCCTCCTGCAAGGCAAACACCCTACTGCTGTGTTATCACGCTGGTCCCCTAGCAGTTTTGCAGTTTTCAAAAAACATGTATTTCTTTTTTTTTTTTTTTTTTGGTTTTTGGGCCACATCCGGTAACGTTCAGGGGTTACTCCTGGCTATGCGCTCAGAAGTTGCTCCTGGCTTGGGGGACCATATGGGACACCAGGGGATCGAACCATGGTCCATCCAAGGCTAGCGCAGGCAAGGCAGGCACCTTACCTCTAGCGCCACCGCCCAGCCCCTTCTTTCTCTTTTTTTGATATTACTCATATTGAAAGGAGACAGCTTTCTTGGCCTACCAGTTCACCTTTCTTGTGCCCTAAATAGAACTTAAGTAGTTTCATTTAGTTCTGCCTCTGACCCTCTTATGGCAGTATGAGAGGAACCCACATGCCTCTGAACCTTCCCATTTTCTTGATCACAAGTCCACATTTCCTGGCAGTGAGATGTCAAAATACTTTAAGTGTATGGTTTGGAGGAACTTCATAGGCTATAAAGCGTTATCTCTATTTTTTTAAATATATTTTTGTAAGACTATTTTTTTAGATATTTCATATACTATTATTTAAAGTTATTCTGCTTTAGTTTTTACTGAAACAAAAATCATTTTACCATTTTGTCATTTTATCATTTTGTCACTCATGGTGGCAGAAATCTAGGAAGGCTCTTGGTTTGGTTTGACAGACTCTGTCAAGACAGCTTTCTTAGTTCATTGCTAGTCTGCCATTTGAGTTTCTTATATTTTTATGTAGAAAATCCTTGTCAGCTTATTTATTAAGTATTTTTTTTTTGTTTTTAGGCCACACCCAGTGGTGCTTAGGGGTTACTCCTGACTCAGCACTCAAGGATCACTCCATACAGGTTCACAGACCATATGGGATGCTGAGAATCAAACACAGCTGACAGCATGCCAGGAAAGCACCCTACTTGCTTTACTATTGCTCTGGCTCCTAAGAGTTATATATTATCTTATTTTGTATTTTTAATTGAGGTCTTTATTTCTCCAGTTTTGTTTTTCTAGAAGATTAATAAAATCTGATTTCATCATCTCTATCTTCAATGAAATCTCACTTCTCAAACCCAAAGGTCTTTTTAGTTTGGAGATGAAGACAGATTTGTTGCCAGAGCTGCAGTCTTGGTACTTTTGAAGAAAAGATGTTGAGATTACCTGCCTTGTTGTGTATATTAAGCTGGTAAATGTCAGAGGCAGGACCAAACCCTCAGCCCCATTTTCAGATCTCCAGGGAGAAGCAAAACACTCCACCCAAAGGTCAAGTTTGTTCTAAGATTAAACATTTCCCACTAAAGCTTTTAATGTCTGTGCATGCTTTTTTAAAAAGAATGTTGAATGTAGACATCCTCTATTTTTCTCTCTTTGTGGGTAACTTTAATACATGCATACAATAAAAGGACTAAAAGAAGGTTGTTATTTGCAAACTAATTGATGAAGTCCCCAAATTAACTGCTGTGCATGATTGGGTAAGCATAGTTGCATCAAATTAAGAGGTGTTAAGCCATTATTTTAGAGTGCATATTAATTCCAAATAACACATGGACCCTGGGGGAATATTTTATAATAAATAAAGCATTTTTGTTGATAACAAAAAAAAATGGGCCCCTGTTGGATTACTGGGTCCTATCCTACGTAGGATTCACAACCCTAGGTCCCACCTACATAGCATTCTTCTCCCACCTCTGGATGTGGTCTGTTCCTTCCTAATAAACACTTCAAATACTTTGGGTTACAGGAAAATGCTCTCCTGCATTTCTGAGCATCCTGCTTTTTAGGAGCTGAAGGCTTATGGAATTCCTGAACCTATTTCTTTTTCTATAGTGTGTGTATATTATTTCCTGTATCAATGTTTGCTTCCAGACCCGCATATCCCTAGTGTCCTGGCTTTGGGACCTGAGGCTTAATTCTAACAGTCCCTAATCCATAACAATGAGTTAGCTCTTCTCAGAATATATGTGGATGCTCATAAAAGCAAGATATGCAGGTGAAGTTGAACATAGGAATAAAGATAAAAATAATAAATCTCAAAACATATTAAGGTTAGTATCTCATTTGACAGCATTTGATCTAACATTTTCACATTAATGGCACTAGATTAAGTTTGACTATAATGACTATTCTGGAAGTAAGCTGTTTGGCATAGATTCAGAATTTAACTTTTTACATGCCTACTTGAAATAAGCAGCTTCAAACAAATGAGAAGGAATCAACTATGATTCAGATAGTAAAGGATAATGGCAGCAAGTGTGTGAACAAGATTTATTTCACAGAGCACCTATGTGTTCTATATCATGTTAGAATTCACTGGATACTTACTTTACTCTCTTGGAATGGGAATCCATCGTTAACCCATGAAGAAAAAACAAAGCACTTAAAGAATTTCTTCCTTTTTCCTTTAACATTACTAGCCATCTTGACAATGAAAAAAGATTATGTATTTGAGGACCCCTGGACAGGAAAATTGATAAAAGCCCCAATTTCTTTCCCATAAACACCTGATATTTTAAAGCTATTAACACAGAAGCTGGGCATTCATAGATGGTTCATTTATCATTTAATAGTTGGAGAGGGTGACAGGCTAGCAGCCAGGCTCTGAAAAATGGGCCCTGCGTTCTCTCTCTCTAGCTGACAGCTGCTCCTTCTCAAAATTTTAGTCAAATTTCCTGAGCATTACATGGCCTAGGAAGGCAAAGCCTACATAAAATAAGCCTGCCATGTAAATTCATTATGGAATTCAAGAAAAATGGAATATTTTCTATTTCCCATGCCAAGAGAGAGCTTTAATTTAGACCAGAATTGTGATTGCAGATTGATTGGGCCCTCTGTTCTCTGGAAAAAAAATTATTGAAAATTCAGTTGATAACCTAGAATAAAGGGCATATTTTTGGTTGTTCAGATTAAGTTCAACTTAAATACACCCAAAATACAATTTTCCTCAAGAAAACAATCCTTAACTCAGCACCCCTAAAACTACTTATTATACAGGCTTTTATTTTGATGCTTTTTCCACCCTCAATCCCAACCTTAGCCCCAAAGCAAAAAATGCCAAGGCTTACTTTACACTCTACAAGAACTTTTTGACTTCACCCCCAAAGTTTGATGTGTCATGATTTATATATTACTATTATTATTATTATTTTGGATTTTGGGGCCACACCCAGTGACGCTCAGGGGTTCCTCCTGGCTATGCACTCAGAAATGGCTCCTGGCTTGGGGAACCATGTGGGACTCTGGGGGTTCATTCAGGGTCAGCCATGTGCAAGGCAAATGCCTACCACTGCACCATCAGTCCAGATCATATTATTAATAGAAGTCAGTCTGATAATGTTTCAGAATCTAACATACTGGGAAGTCAGAGTCATTATTGGTTCAGAGCTAAAAAAAAAAAAATGGTCCTGAGGGGTCAGAGTCATAGCATAGTGGCTGGGCATTTGCCTGGCACATGGCCAACCTGGGATGGACCCAGGTTGGGTTCCCGGCATTCCATATGGTCCTCTAGTAGAAGTGATTTCTGAGTGCAGAGCCACCCCGGAGCACTGTTGGGTGTGGCCTCCAAACAAAACAAAAACAAAAACAAAACAAAATGGTCCTAGTTTCTGGTCTAGCCTCTTACTAAGCTACTAACCAATGCATATAGGCCACTGGTCACACACAGAGGAGAAAGACTCTCTCTCAACTCACAACTGGATATAAGTGGTCAAAAGCTTTCATGAATAGGGAACTAGTTAAATGTTTAAATCACAAGAATCACTAAATTATGGAAGAAAGATCAAGAAAGATCACAAGAGCAAACACTAAAACAAACTGTCTCCATTTTGTGTAATAGAATTCAATAAGAAATTTCTAAGCACTTTATACTTTAAGTCCCAATCAAAGAAAAATAAAACCCAAAATGTTGCATAAAGGATACAGAGAAATATTTGATTTATCAATCACCACCATCATCTGTCCTCCCATGCTTATCATTCAACTAGCTAGATACTGTTTCTTTCATATGTGGGCCTACTTATAGTAAATATTGCCTTTATCTTATGATCTTTGAGGTATTTGAAATCCCAATTTCAGTAATTTCCTGAGGTGAATTAATAAAGTGAGTGCTGATCATGATTAAGCTTCCCAAATAACTTGCCTATGGAAATAGAATAAACTCATCAGGCCAGCATGGAGACTTTGCTCCTTGAGTTTATATTTTTGGTGATCATTATATCGCACACTGGTGTCCTTTGCTTAGTGCCAATCATTATCCCTTTCCTTGGCTTGTTTACTTGGGCCCAGACTCTCTCTCTCTCTCTCTCTCTCTGTATATATATATATATATGAACACCCCCTAGCTTTTTAGCTTAAGGAACCAAATTTTCAAACAAGGTTAAAATGAGTAAGAAGCTCCTATGCCATAATAACAATGTGTATCAGAAGAAAGAACTGCCTCCTCCAAATCTTTCTCAAAACTGACTTGCTTCTTATCTGGTCAAAGTCACTCACATGCATCAAGGGCACATTTTAAAGCACCTTCATTGCACAGCATATCAACTATTGGTGTGGCAGAAAATGTTCCGTGCATTCTTCTCATGGAAACAACCTCTACTGAGGAATTGAAGAGGACTGGACAGATGGATTCCTAATATGAATAATAAATCTGACAATAGGAGGCCAGGAAGGAATACAAAGGAATAATAAGAGAAACTAGGAAAACAACAATATAGATGAAGGACAACCTGCAGAAAGCACATGGCACTTTCTAAAATCTTAGAGTCAATACTAGAGGGATCCCAGAGAATATAGCAGAATATCATGAACAGGAATTCTTCATACACACTGAACTTATTATGAAAGACTATTTGGAGTTTCATAACAATTATAAATTGATTGCAGCATTTCTAAACCAACTTGAAAATGATTTCCTGTTTCCAGACTATTTTGCATTATTTTGGGAAGCATTTCAATGAACACAGCTAGATTACTTTTAATAAACTGTTCCTTGGTTACATCCTTTCTTTTAATTTTTTTTGTTTGTTTTTTTGTTTTTTTTTTTCGGGCCACACCAGTTTGATGCTCAGGAATTACTCCTGGCTAAGCGCTCAGAAATTGCCCCTGGCTTGGGGGGGACCATATGGGACGCCAGGGGATTGAACCGCGGTCCTTCCTTGGCTAGCGCTTGCAAGGCAGAAACTTTACCTCTAGTGCCACTTTGCCAGCCCCTGGTTACATCCTTTCTCTACAACACATTATCTCTCCCTTCCATTACCAGATGATGTCCATTTTCTTTGGATATAATGTAGTGGATGATAGAATACTTGTTTCTTCCTCCATTGGCCATAATTGTCACTATTTTTAACAGACGTGTATTATGCTATGGTCATTTCACCAAGTTCTTTGTTCATTCCTTGTCTCCCACTTCTATTGAATTATATTTTCTAGATTACTTAATTAAATCCTTTAAAAGTTATATCACTGATTACTTGTGAATAGTAAACTTTGTCTGCCCCAAAACATTCTCCTATCTAACTTGAATTTAGAACCCACCTTTAGAACCCACCTGCTCAGTTATTTTCCCTAAAAACTTTACACATTTTTTCATGTTCTAGTCCAGCTGATATTGCTAAAGAAATCACTTCCACCCAGATTGCTTTTCATTGTGAGTAGTTCATTTTCACTTTTTAATTGTGATTTATTATTTCCATTTTGTTTTTGGTAATCTCAAATTTCACAATAGTTTACTTAGATGTACATAGTTTTAATTTATCCATATCTGAACATATTTATATCCTCAATTCTAAAATGTTGTGTATATTATTGTATATAGATCTCATTACAAACCTCTTCAATATTGTCAGAAATCAATTACTTTTAGTTCCATTTGAAATTCTTATTGATACAGTGTATATTTTAATACTATCCTCCATGTCTTTGAACTGACCTTGTGTGCCTAAATATGTCTATATTTGTATTTTATATGTGTATATAGACATATACATACATATATATTAACCAGTCCAACATTCTGGGACATGTCCCAACTTTATCTTTTGGCTCACCAACTGGATTTAATATATTTACCTGATTCATTATGATTTTAATGTTAAGTATGTTTTTTCGACTTTGAAAATATTTTTGTTTTCTATTTAACAACTCTCTATTCTTCTTCTATATTTAAGATGCTCAATTTAAAATTGTTCTCAGTTTTTTTGTTGAGTTTATTACAAAACTTGTTCTTTTGATGTATTTTTATCTTTTGGCTTTTATTCATGGTAGGATTATCAAAGGTTGATTGTGAGCTTACTTCAGGAAGAGGTGTAATTTTTTTCTGTGGGACTTTCATGTGCCTGGGTTGAGAAAGTATAATTTCAGAACAGGTTAGCATAATTAGAAATAAGTAATGGGGAAATGAGCCTGCAGCAGATATTTTACAATTCCTAACAACTTTTCATTTATCAGCTTGCATTCATTTTCTATTTCACAATTGTCCAGGTCAAGGGGATTTGCTCTAGATTCCAAATGAATGACAAATTTCCTCACGATTTTTGTTTGTTTGGGTGGGGCCAACAATGCTCAGGATCTACTCCTGGCTCTGCCCAAGGATCACTCCTAGTGGGCACACATGATATTGAACCTGGGTTGGCTTCATGCAAGGCAAACACCTACCAGCTGTACTATCTCTCCAGCTCCCCTCCCATTTCTTAAGTCCAAAAGATGGAGTATTATGACTGAAGGACTTAATCAAATAAATTTAATTGAGCTCAATTACCCTGGCTATTTATAGACTGGGCTCTAACTTCCTCCTAGAAACAGAACTCCAGCTCTAAACCCTCTGGATCTATACTCTTTACCAAAGCATGTGACCACTTGATTTTGACATTGGCAATTTCTTATCTTTGTTATTATCTCTATTTGTTTTTAAACCTTGAAAGTCCATTTTTCTCATTGTCAAAATCAATTCTGTATTTAGAAAAGAACTTTTGTCTTCTAAAATAAAGTTGTTCGCATTGTTAATAGTATAGGACTGACCTTCTTTTATCTTAATCTAGCATGGCCTAAACATTCTCATCATGAAATATGGTCACTACAGTTTGGAGATGTTCATTACATTTGGCTGCCAACACTTCTTTATTAATAATAGCTTCCATGTCACTAGCCACAAGGTAAAGGATATGATTTTCAGATCTGGAAAATAACCAGGTTTAATTTCTTCAGAGCACGTGGGTTGGAACATTGTGTGATTGACAGAGGAGAAATCTGATAGAGCCAATAGGAGACCTTCTCTGTGTCTAATAGGCAAATATAGGTGGAATGAAGGGTTTTCTAAAGGAAGAATAATATAAGCTTAAAAGATGTCACTAAGCTACCCTCTCCTGATTAATAGAGTAAGTCATCTATCTGCACTAAGAACGATTGAGGTTAGCACTCAGAGGAAATCAGGACCAAGAAGTAAACAGAAAAGAAATGGACATTTCTTTCAAACTACATTTGAATCCTAGAGTCCCCACAAACCCAAAGTCTGTCTACAATCTGTTAAATAAGCCAATGAATTCCTCTTGTGAAAGCTAATTTGAAGTGGGTTTCTGTCACTTTCATCTGACTCAGGCAACAGTAAATCAAAGTAGAATAAAACTGAGTTAAGAAACCATCAACATCAGTTTCCCTCCCTCCCTCCCTTTCTTCCTTCCTCCCGCCCTCCCTTCCTTCCTTCCTTCCTTCCTTCCTTCCTTCCTTCCTTCCTTCCTTCCTTCCTTCCTTCCTTCCTTCCTTCCTTCCTTCCTTCCTTCCTTCCATCCCTTCCTTCCTTCCTTCCTTCTTTCCTTCTTCCTTCCTTCTTCCCTCCCACCCTCCGTTCCTTCCTTCCTTCCTTCTTCCTTCCTCTCCTTCCCTCCCTCCCTTCCTCCCTCCCTTCCTCTCCCTCTCTCCCTCCCTCCCTTCCTCTCCCTCTCTCCCTCCCTCTCTCCCTCCCTCCCTCCCTCCCTCCCTCCCTCCCTCCCTCCCTTCCTTCCTTCCTTCCTTCCTTCCTTCCTTCCTTCCTTCCTTCCTTCCTTCCTTCCTTCCTTCCTTCCTTCCTTCCTTCCTTCCTTCCTTCCTTCCTTCCTTCCTTCCTTCCTTCCTTCCTTTCTTCCTTCCTTCCGTCCTCTCTAGTAGATTACTTCATTATGAGTGGCCTGATAGAGAACAAAGTAACTCCTAAGTCATAGGACTGAGTTGCATAGAAGCTACTGAGTACATTCAGATCTAATCTTAGAAACAAGAGCCATAGTTCAGGATAAAGCCAAGGTCAAGTCCCAGTAATCTGAACCAGGACATTAATACTTGGAATAGTCAAGATGGCAGCTTATATCCAGAAAACAAAAACCAGAGATCAGGAATGAGAAGAAACAAACAAGGCTGTGGCAGCAGGCAGGGGGTGTGGACAGCAAACACAATACTGGGCATTCTCACTGCTATCTGGGATCAGTTGAGCACTCTCCAAGAACCTCTTCTAGAATCCAAATCTCCACATTCCTGCCTAGTGATGCCACCTGGTGTCTAAGCATGAAGGCTGACAGCAGGAGTGGTCCTAAACAGAAAGCCCCAGACCCCCCTTTTTTTTTTTTTAAATTATGTATCACAGCATATCTTGACAGACATCAGACCGAGTTTCATGCTGATTATCAGTTTCTAAGGCAAATATCAAAGTTAATTACCTTCAGAAAGATGTGTCAAGATAGAAGAAACTTGTTTTTAAGTAAAGCAGAGTTGTGAGAAATATTCTCCTTTTTGGTTGTAATAGCAGTTTTGGTTTATTTTCATCAAAGGAGAGCCTTTATCCCCTCTGTTTATAACTCTAGGTCAAGTGGGAGAAGAGGTAGTGCTAAATATGATAACTAATAAGGGTTTTTCAAATATGTAGAATAAGGAGTATGAAGAATATTAAGCACCCATCTTCTGGAATACATTTTAATGAGAGGATTAGTCAAGTGATTATCCCCCCCCCCCACTGAAGGGGTATATTAATTCCCTCCTTTGGTAATTATTGAAGAGCCATCCAAGTAATTAGCTGCATGGACAGGAAGGGAAAAGAGTGGAGGTGAGAATAGAACTGTCCTTTAAGGAGCTACACTCAGAGATGATACTCCCAAGGGAAATTATTGATTCCCTTGTGATAGATGCCAATAACTGATCCCTACACAGCTAATTTCTGGAGTAACTTTTAGAGCAAGGTTTTACTGCCCAGATGAACTCTCACCGTAGCGATGTCTGCCTGTTGAAGAAGCAGAGAGATGAGTTTGTTGTTGTTGTTGTTGTTGTTTTTTATCTCAACTACTTTGGCTGGATCATATCTCAAGGTTCATCTTGACTGCCTGGCTCCCTGAGTCTTGCCGCCGTCCTATTAAATTCCATTCTCCATTTCCCTCAAGATTCTCAGGCTATAAGAAATGTGCTCTTTCCAAATGTCACTCACTCCAAGTGTAAGCCGTCACCACTATCACAATTTAAATGACATTTTCTACAAAGAACCTCTAAGCAGCATGATACCCAGTTAAAGAGAAAAGACCAGTGCTCCATCTCTCCCTCACTTTTAATCATTTACTTTGGTGTCACAGAAGCATTTTCATAACAGGGAATTAAAACACTTGCATGTCTTCATTGTTATCCAAGACCCAGTTGCTTAATGAGTTTGTTTTGTCTCTCAGACACTCTGGAAGCATTTGCACACTGTGGTGTGTTTTCACAAGAACAGGATGCAACATATAACATTGGCAGTATTTTTGTGTTGTAGAGAGATGGCTGAGAACATTCAACTCCTTTCTGCTCTCTCATGCCTGAAAAAAAATAATGATTGAAACCACTGAAGCACCTGCTTTTAAAAGCAGATGATCAATAACCAACTATATAAATGGAGGATTCTTGGGACCAGAGTTGATCATAGTAGTTTAATTTATTTCCAACAAAACTAGATAGTCAAAGAGAAAAAAATAACTATCATTAGTGATTCCATCTACCACTTTGACTTTTATGTAAATTATGTTATGATCACTTATATACATAAATTTACATAGACAAATTTGGCTATAAGTTTAAAGAATAGATTTTATTGTATAAGCCCATCTAAAACTTCTCTTGAATTTAGAAATATTTTAAATATCTTTTTACATCAATACATTTTTCTGTATTTGATTTTATGTGTTGGGATGATGTCCTCAGCAGTGCTCAGGAGACCCATGGGCCCTACCAGCTATTGTCACCAATTGAGTCACTGGTTCACTACAAATGTCAGAGGATATTAGGTTGCTTGGCACTGAAGTGCTGGCAATTATATGATATTATAGTACTGTTATTTCTCAGACACATAGCAACTCATATATGTAACTTCCTGCATAAATCAGGATGCATTTATTTCTGTGGAGAAATGGTCACAAATGATCTAAATTGCTTTGGAGGATAAGTTTCTAGAAATGCAACAGACAGATCAAATGATTCATTAACTCTGATGATTTAATAAATAATGCCAAGCTACCAATGTAAGAGTATGATCAATTTTCTTCTTTATCATTCATCTGTACTGGGTTCCATATTCCAAAAGTCTGACCTCTGTAGAGTATGATGAGTCAATTTTAAAGTTCTGAATATTTTCTAGAGAAAAAAAATGAAACTTCATTATCTGTCTTGTTTCATCCAATTATTAGTAATCCTGATCTTTTTTAGTAGAGGTATTGGCCATTTGTTTGGTGCTCATACCCTACTTATATATTTTGTTCATTTTTCTAGTAAATTATGGTTACCTTATTGATCTTGGAGATCAGAAGTAACAAGAAAACTAATTAGACATTGTGGTTTAAAATATTGTTCTTGAATATGTATCAGACATATCACTTTATCTTCTTTCAACATCCAGTTCTTGTCCTAAGTTATGATTTCCAACTATCATTGTCATAGTGTTTTCTTCTATGCCTTTACTCCTCCACTCTTTGTGGCAAGCTTCCTCCTGGGTAGGATTCTTTTTTGTTTGTTTGTTTTTATTAGGTCACACCCAGTGATGCACAGATATTACTCCTGGCTCTGTGCTCAGAAATCGCTCCTGGCAGGCTCAGGAACCATATGGAATGTTGGGATTCAAACCATCATCTGTCCTGGATAGGCTGTGTGCAAGGCAAACGCCCTATTGCTGTGCTATCTCTCTGACCCCCTGGGTAGGATCCTTGAATTCTGTTGTTATCTGTTAAATAGACTTTTTAAAATTATAACTTCTGCCTTTGGTATCTTTATAACTTGAATAAGGTCCTAAGTAAATACAATTCAAACACATGCACACATTCAAACAGGATAGAAGGATATAAAATAAATTATCTCTTTCCCTTGCGCATTAATCATGGCTCCATGGAGAAAATTATCTTTGTACTATTCAGATTTTTATTTCTTCTGACATCCTCCCTGTAACTCTAAAACTATTAGAGAGTTGACTTTTAAGTTAACTTATTCCTGTTTCCTTCTCCCTTCCTTCACAAGGATTATCAATTTTGATTGTGAGTACTATTATAATTTTAAGTAATGTACTTCAATCTCAACCTCAATCTTTTGACTTATCAATTTACATGTTAATACTCAGTTTTTATATAAAAAGACTTTTTGTAAAAGAAGTTTTCTTTCTAATGGCAGAAATTACAAGTTAAAAAAGTAATTTTCTTTATTCTATTGCATTATAAGTTCCCTACTTATGAAGGAATACTTCACAATAAGCAGGTCTATCTGCACTCATTTATAAAAAATGCAAAAGTATCTATAGTAGAGTAAAATTTCCTGATATAAATGTTATACATTATAAGTTTGTGTATTGTTATGCAGGTTGTATATATTAGATAAACTTTCCAACTATATTTATTTATTGTTAAGAATAATTTTAATATGTATATCAACCAACTCATTTACATTTTCTAGTTTAAAAAGCAAGCACAGACAATTCATATTTATATTAACTTTGCTGCAGTGGTCTTTGAGGTTGGTTGGATTTCTGTCAGCACCCATTCTTCCTTATAGTAGCAATATTGCCCTGAACAATTAACTCACTTTCCTCTTCATCTGCCCCAGAATGGAAGTACCAATCTTCCTGATCTTTCAAGTAAAACCAATTAGTGCTTTTAATTCATGAAGCATGAGATTTTAGACCAGTCAATAAATGCATTTCCTTGGCCACAAGTGATTAGTTCCAAGTGGGAGTGGAGAAGGAAGCATCAGAATATATAGTGATATGTACTTTGGCTGGGAATATTGGGCTATGTTTCATGTTCTCTTCTCCTGAAGTCAGATGTATATATTCCTGGAAGATGCTGGTGAAAATGTCAGTCCCAATATGGAAAACGGCTCAAATTCAAATAAGGAGAGACCCTAACTTGATTCCTTGGCTCCTTCCTGACCCATTTCAATTTCTGTCACTCAATTTCATTGGTAAGCAAAGGCTTCAGTCTTTTTTATTTGTGGCGAAGGGTGTTCAGGGATCATTCCTGATGGTTCTTAGGGGTTCATATGCCATGCCAAGAATCAGAAGTGGGTTGGCCGCATACAGGCAAGCACCTTTACTACCATACTATCTTTCTGGGCCAATCTCTTTTATTAGAGCTGCTTGGG
This sequence comes from Suncus etruscus, assembly GCF_024139225.1. Classification (NCBI taxonomy): domain Eukaryota; kingdom Metazoa; phylum Chordata; class Mammalia; order Eulipotyphla; family Soricidae; genus Suncus; species Suncus etruscus. Next base: position 23,600,546 of record NC_064860.1, on the reverse strand, counting down.
CTGGTTTTCTGGCTCAATTGTAATTGTACAGTTAATTAATAGCAACTCAATACCGGCCTTAAGATTTGAAATATCTTGGCTTAGACTTATAAAGCACATACCTTTCAAGTCAACTTATATCTGTCTTATGATCTTTCACCATAAACTGTAATGAACTTTAGAAATAATAACAACAATACAGTTGTGTAGAATTTATTCATTTTGAAACCAGAATGCATATATTTTGAAATGACATTTCTTATATATGTGAAACACTATTCTAGTTTAGAACCAAGTTATTTCAAAACTTTTTATTAAGCATATTTTTGTATTTAGGTTAAGGATTCTGACTTATTTTCTGGTCATAGAAATTCTGGTTATAGGAATTCCCTTTCTTACTACTTATATAAGAGTTGAGGTCATAAATATTAATTATAAATTAGTTGACTGAATATTAGAGAGAATTTAACCTAAGAAACAATATTAAAATTAGTTATTTGCCTCAGATTAGCCTACAAAGCTGTTTTAAGCTAAAAATGTGATTAAATTATTATACATTTGAAAGAAAATTCTAGAATGTTTTCTGGGAACCATTAGCTTATAAGCTGATCCCCTATCTTTTTCCTCCTTTTTACACAATGGTTTTAATAAAATAAACTGAGGGGCCATTATCATTCAATACTGTCTATTCCTTTCCTTTTTTATGTTACATAAAATAGATAAGTATGATCATCCAGTATTTAACTTATTTCACTTAACATAATACCCTCCAATTCAATCCAAGTTGCATCAAACTAAAAGATTTCATCTTTTCTTATAGTTGTATGATATTCCATTGGGTATAGCACAACCAAAGAGGGAGATGAAATCCACTTACCAGTTGTTGGGCATGGTATTTTGGCTATTGTACTTAGTGTGTTGTGGACATTTTGGTTGTTTCTGTTGCAAATCAGCCCCTGATGAGGTTGACTGAAGGAGGGATGGAGGATGAGGCCTTTCTCCTTCAGCTCAGACCACGTGTCTGTTACCCTGTTCAGCCGGCGGTTCTGAAGTGAATGCGGTGGGAGGAAAGCCAACAGGCAGTCAGGCTTCCAAAGAAAACAGCTCTTTATTCCGTGAAGAGGCCGAAGCCAAAAGGCCTAAGAATAGGCCCCAGGAAAAAAGCCCCTCGTCTTCCACAGACCCTTGCTTTTATGCCCCAGAATCAGGTACCACCCAATGGTGGGATCAGATACCACCCAATGGTGGGAGCAGAATCAGGTACCACCCTAGGGTGGGAGCAGAATGCCAGGTCACATCCTAAGGTAGGGCACAATCACTGATCAGGATAGGGTCAGTAACATAATAATCCCATAAAAATGTTTACATACACAACAGTTTCTACATCCTAGCTATTGTACAAGAGCTGCAATGAACATAGGTATGCATATGTATTTTTGAATTAATGTTTTGAGGGTATGCTAATAAATGAAAATACTGGGTCATATGGCAGCTTTATTCTTATATTTTTGAGGTTTGAGGACATTTCTATGCAGATTTCTAAAGAGGCTGAATCATAATATTTCCACCAAAAAAAAAAAAAAAAAAAAAAAAGGTTTCTTTATACCACACCTTTACCCACACTGTTTGTTTCGTCTTTTTGATATATGTCAGTTTCACTGGTATGAAATAATGCCTTGTTGTTAATTGTATTTGAATTTACCTGAAAACAATGAACATTTTGTTTGTTTGTTTTGGGATTATACCAGTGCTCAGGGATTACTCCTAGTTCTATGCTCAGGGATCACTCCTGGTGAGATCTGTGGGACCATATGGGATGATAGGGATCACACCTGTGTATAACACACTAAGGCAAGAGCCTTACCCACTGTACTATCTCTCCAATCCAACAAAGAGCACTATTTCATAAGCCTGCTAATTTATGTCCTCTTCAGTGAAGTGTATGTCCAGAGCCTATCCCCATTTTACTTGTCTCTTTTAGGGCCACACCTGATAGTACTCAGAACTCTTCACTCAGAAATGAGTGCTGGTAGGTCTTGGGGACCATCTAGCCTGATCAAACCTGGGTTGGCTATGTGCAAAGCAGATGCTCTGTCTGCTATACAGTCCTACCATGGCTCATTTTTTGTGGGCTTACTATGGGTATTTTATATCATTGAACCTTTAAAATGCTATGTTTAGATATTAGCATTTTGATGTTATGGAACGCAAGTATTTTTCCTATTAAGTATAATACCTTTTCATTTTAGCCCAGCCTTGGGTTATTTTGGGGGGGGGGGGGCAAAAATTCTTAGCTTTACATTGTTCTATTTGTTTATATTTGTTTTTGTTGTCTTTGTCACTGGAGTCAAGTCCTTGAAGATCCATCTGAGGTCCATACCTGGAAAGTTTTGCCCATATTTTCCTTAATATCATTATGGATTTTTGTCTAATCTCAAGGTCTTTAATCAAGTTTGAATTAACTTTTATGTATGATGAGTATTATAGATCAGCTTCATTTTTTGCATGACGCTACCGGTTTTTCAAACACCTATTGTTAAAATAATTTCCTTTATCAAATTTAATACCCAACTTCTTTGCCATAGATCAACCCTCCATAAATCTGAGCATTTATCTCTGGGATCTCAGTTCTATTCCATTAATCTGACACTGTCTTCTAGTACAGTTTTGATTACTATATCTTGGTAATCTAATTTAAAGTCAGATTATAATCTCTCATCTTTTTGCTCAAAATTTCTATGGTTATTTAGGGAATTTTATGATGCAATACAAATTCTAGGAGTACTTATTCTAAGTCCTTAAAAATGTCATCAGTATATTTTGATTACTCTCTGAAGTACTTTGAGTGAGATGTTCACTTTAAAAATAAAGACCCTGGGCTGGAGAGATAGCACAGTAGTTAGGAGTTTGCCATGCACACAGCTGACTTAGGTAGAACCTAGGTTGGATTCTAGGCATTTCATATGGTCTCCTGAGCCTTCCAGGAGTGATTTCTGAGTGCAGAACCAGGAGTAACCCCTGAGTGCTGCCAGGTGTGACCCCAAAACCAAATAAATAAATAAATAAAATAAAAACCAAAAACCCTTTTCTTATATTGCAGTGCCCTCTATGATGGAAGTGTTTTGCCACACTGATCCTAGACCTCTGAGTGAGCCAGAGTGAGCAATGGCAAGCCCAACATCACTATTATTGATTCACTCAGTGTAAACAAAATGGAGCACTCTTTTGTTTCTTCTAGTGGAAAACTTTTATATGTTACTAAAGGGCTTTTCTACCGTCTTTAGAAAAGTGTGAGAATAAGGCTCTAAAAGGAGAGAGAATATGTCTATAAGTAAATGGATAGAAATAGATTGTCCTACATATTAAAAAGGAAGTTTAAGAAACAAGTGGGCAACAAGGAAAGTGAAAGGTTAAACACAGGACAATTGTACACAGTGGAGGTAGTAGCAGTAATTGGGGTGATCAGAGAAAGCAGATGCCTGAAGGATATGGTAAGGGCTTCCACTCAAGCAGGAAGTGATTGGATGCACAGGCACCAGGTAAAGGAAGAGCCTGCAGGTTTGAAAGTATGGATGCTTCTGTGTCAAGTTTTCTGACTATGGTTTCCTTATTGCAATGGAACCATTGTACACAGTACTGCACATGACCATGCTAGGGATCTAGAGCTTTAGGCCCAGAGAACAAGGATCTTGTGCCTAGAAAGAAGTAGGTTTTTCTATGGTAGAAATATCACCTTTTTAAAAGAACAAGCAATGCATAAGGATGGGAGTGGGACACCCACATTAATCCAAGAAACTTCTAAATGGACTCTGTGGAACACCACCTACCCTATTATGCCAAGATCATGCATAGCCCATTAACCTCCATCCCTGTAATCTGCATTTCTAATAGAAAGTTACCCTGAGAGGTGGCCCGTAGAAAGATAGGCACCTCCCTAGGTTGGTGCAGCCTCATTCTTTCCCAAGTTTATTTGCACTTTAGTGGTTTTGCTTGGCTTGGCCTTTACAACTTGGCAGCTCAGGAAGTGAAAATGAGAGACTCAGCAGATTTAACTTTTTTTCTCCAAATGTTTCTTTAATACTAGTATTTCTATGGATTGAGATTCCTGGTGTCCTAATTAATTGTTCTTGGCATTTCCTTTAAAAGCATCTTCTAGCAACTGTTAATCTGTCTTGATCCTGCCTTTAACTTGCATCACAAGCATTTTTGTCCCCTAGAAGAAAGGCTCTTCCCCAGAAAGGGACAAAATATGTTTATTTGGAGACTCCCATTGAAAGTTGCTGGATTTGCTGGGAAGTTGTGGGTAATAGTCTTCAGAAATGTCAACTGGCAGCAAAAGAGCATTTTCCTACTCACTCCCTTCTATAGGATCTGACATTTTAAAATGCTTTGATACTTCACTACACATTTTTTTTTCAAATGCAGTGAGGTAATTAAAACCCTGATTGGAACCTGTTGCCACTCTGATCAGTCACTTTCCTTCAGGATATCTGATAGCTACCCAAAACGTAAGCCTTCATCTAAAGGAAGTGACCTTCTGACAGCCTCAGAGGTGGTATTTATTAAATATGAATGGAAAGAGTCTAAAGGGGAGGTAAGGGAAAAGCACAGTTCTCATCTCAGAAAGGAAATTCTTCCAGGACAAAGGATAGTGGCATAGCTCAGAGTCCAAGTACCATCAGTTGTATCAGTCATGTGTGTTCTTATAAAGTGTGGTAATTAAATGGGAAAATGAAGGGGATATCTTGATCTCTAAGGTCTACCACCGATTTGCCAAACTTAATATCAGAACTAAAGTTTCTGTTAGCCTATTATCTAAAATGACCAGTATAGGCACAAATTAAATGATATCATTTGAAATAAAGAAAACACATTTATGTGCATTTTAGGAAGCCTAAAATCTGCTGAATATAGGCATCGAGGAGGGAAATGTTAGTTAGCCATTACACAGTACTTTGCAACAGAGTGGAACTTGAAACCCATCAAGAATACCACTCCTAGGTATATACCCTAGAAACACAAAAATACAATACAAAAATCCCTTCCTTACACCTATATTCATTGCAGGACATTTACTATAGCCAGACTCGGGAAACAACCAAGATGCCCTTCAACAGAAGAATGGCTAAAGAAACTGGTACATATAAACAATGCAGTATTATGCAGCTGTCGGGAGAAATTAAGTCATGAAATTTTCCTTTACACGGATGTACATGAAATCTATTTGCTGAGAGAAATACGTCAGAGGGAGAGAGACGCAGAATAGTCTTACTCATCTATGAATTTTAAGAAAAATGAAAGACATTCTTGCAATAATTTTCAGAGACAAAAGAGAGGAGGGCTGGAAGTTCCAGCTCACTTCTTGAAGCTCACCACAAAGAGTGATGAGTGTAGTTAGAGAATTAACTACATTGAGAACTATCCTAACAATGTGAATGAATGAGGGAAGTAGAAAGCCTGTCTACACTACAGGCAGGGGTGAGGTGAGAGGAGGGAGATTTGGGACATTGGTGATGGGAATGTTGCACTGGTAAAGAGGGGTGTTCTTTACATGACTGAAACCCAACCACAATCATGTTTGTAATCAAGGTTTTTAAATAAAAATATTAATTTAAAAAAGATTAGAAATTAAGTACCTAATAAAAAGTACTCACTGTTGAAGATTGCTAATACAAACCCTTAAAAACTAGAAATGGCCTGTACCCCCATATCATGAGAGAAACAATACTATTAAACCCAGTAGGAATTATCATCAAGTTGAAGAGATTTATATAGTCAACAAAACCTAGGTCAAGTTGTTGTACTTACTAGGTGAGGACTATGGCAACTGCATCGTTTAACACACTCTCTCCAAACAGCAGTGTGTACAGATCAGGGTCCACGTGCAGCTCATGGAAGATGGCCAGGACAGTCACTAAGGAGAAAAACATACAGTTGGTAGTTAGCAGAGATGCTTAAGTTAATTAAGAATAGACCTGTCAGGCCCGGAGAAATAGCATAGTGGCGTTTGCCTTGCAAGCAGCCGATCCAGGATCTAAGGTGGTTGGTTTGAATCCCGGTGTCCCATATGGTCCCCCCGTGCCTGCCAGGAGCTATTTCTGAGCAGACAGCCAGGAGTAACCCCTGAGCACCGCCGGTGTGGCCTAAAAAAAAACAAAAACAAAAACAAATAAAAAAAGAATGGACCTGTCCTTGGTTTGATCACCTCTAGAATGTTCACCTATAAATGCTTCCCTTCTCAATTATATCCTCTTTGCTTACAGTAGAACTCACTATTCCAAAATGTAATCTCAGTTTTCCCTTGTTTCTAGATTTCTCTGGATTTTCATGGGTTTACTAAGGAAAGTTGAGCTCCTTGGTACAAGTCTTTTGGTATCTTTACCCTGCTCAGCTTTTGCCATCTCCTCCTCACACCCTGTACAGACTCTGCTGCCTGCCTTGCTCAAGTTTACACTGAACTGAGCAAAATTTCCCAAATATTTTGGGCAGTTCTAAGACTACATTTGCATCTTGAATCTACCTACCAGACCACTGATTCCTTTTCATATGCCCAGGTATCATTCTCTCTGTTTTTTAAGGGAATACACACACAACTTTATTGTAGTTCTTGATGCAATAAACTCTTATTTCATATATTTTTATTTTTTAATAATATATGTATTTAAGAACCATGTTTGTAAACATGTTTGAAGTTGGGTTTCAGTTATAAAAAAGAATACCCCTCTTCACCAATGCAACCTTCCCTCTAACAATGCCCCTGATCTCCCTTCTCCCCCACCCCTTGCCTGTATTGGAGACAGTCATTCGACTTTTCTCACTCATTAACACTGTCATGATAGTTGTTAGTGTAGTTATTTCTCTAACTGCACTCACCACTCTCTGTGATAAACTTCACATGGGTCGATACTTCCAACCCTTATCTCTATTGTCTCTGGTCATAATTACAATATTGTTTTTTATTTTTCTTAAATCCCACAAATAAGTGAACTGTTCTGTATCTGTCTCTCTCCTTCTGACTTATTTCACTCAGTATAATAGTTTCCACGTCCATGTATGGGGAAAATCTCGTCTTTGAAAAAATCTCTCAGTAGAGATGTGACTTACTCCTTTACGATCCCAGCATTTGGATCAAATGGTAACACTTAGCATAGGAGAAATCAGCTCATCTCTGCAATGCAGGATGCATGGAACATGTTCAGCCAGTATTTGAGTGATGGACTGACTGAAATGAATGAATGAGACCTGTTGTGAAGGGAGAGGTGGTGAGTAACTGGATCTGTCCTAGGATCACACACTAACTCTGAGGAGCAGGATTTACTGCCTGCTGCTCAGTTTTTAATGGCTCATTGCATATGAGGGAACAGGGTCTTGGGGAAAACACCAGGAAGTAAATGTCCATAGGTTGATTATCTCTATTCATCAGAACTATTCAGGGCATTGGTATTTAAAATCATCATGCGAAGCATGAACAGTAATCATAGGCGAAATGAACCCACAGGTTGATTGCTAAAGTGTGAGCAGGTAGACCAAGATGAGACTGATTTAATGTACACAGAGTGTGGATATTTTCACTTGGGCTATTTCCTCTCAGTTAACTATGAGCTCAGAAACTTTTATATGCTAAGGTACTCAAAGTGGAAAAGGGAAAGAATAGAGATAGAGTTTGAGGGTTTTGGAGTAGGGTTGGGAGATTTTGCTTATAGGGAGAACTATGTGATAAGGTAGTGCCATAAGGTAGGAAAAGGTATAGATTCAGACTTCCCAAATTCATGAACAACTCCACCCTAAGTCTTGATGGTCAATTACTATAGCTCTTTGGATTTTGTGTATTCCTTGGTTTCCTTCTTTCCTCTGAGCCACTGACCCTGTCAGTAGTGCTGGACTACAGCCAATCTTTAATAGCTAAACACTTTAAAAGTATTACCAGGAAGGGGAGAGTAGAGACCATGCTCTCTAGGTACTTGGCATATGGAAATGATACTAGACAGAAAGTAACATGGGATTCTAGGCTGGGAAGTCAGTAGATAGAACTGTTGCTTACAAGACCATTTTAGACAGGGAAACCTAGGAGATTTGGGTTTTTTTTTGTTTGTTTTTAGTTTCATTCATGTAATGAACACCCCCCCTTCACCAGTGCAACATTCCCATCACCAATGTCCCATATCTCCCTCCTCCCCACCCACCCCCGCCTGTACTCTAGACAGGCTTTCTACTTCCCTCATTCATTCACATTGTTATGATAGTTAGGAGAGTTGGTTTTATACTAATTATAAATATCCAGTATAATGTGAAGTGAAAAGCCCAATAAGACATAAAAAGCAGGGATTCCATAGAGTTAATTAAGTCAGAAGTAAGAATTGAAGGGGTTTGAATACTTAGATGAAACATAAAGGCTAAGAGTGGGGGAAAAATCACCTGAATAAAGTATTTAAAAAAAGAAGGGAGCTCATGAGAGATTCTGGGGGAAGTATAAAACTAAGGGGTGAGGAGAGGTAGAGATTCATGGAATATACATAGGGTGCATTTCTCATACATGACATGGAGTCAACTGGAAAGTAAGTCTATCATAAAATTCTGTGACTAGATTTCTATTTATGAAAAACTATCTCCAAGGAAGAAATGTTGAATGCAACAACTCGTTTTAGGACAGAAGAAACATCAGAACAAAAATGTCCGAAATTAGTGCACAATTGAACAGATCTCATTTTTCCAGGCATAGAACCAATTTCATTATTCTCGCTGAATGGACCCTTAATCACAGTAGCAAGATGACTTAGGACTCAGCCCTCCCCATTGGCCACCAGCCTTTGCAGGTGGTGGTGGGGGACAAGCAATGGCCTCTAACTAAACTCCTTTCTCCTTCTTGAATAGGGTCAGGTCCCAGTATCTAAGCTGAATAAAGAAACTGCAATTTGGGAACTAGAGTGATGGCATTTTCTGCTTGCTAGAATCACATGACATAAAAGTATTTATTCTTAAGCTGGAAAATTCTATCAGGGCAGTGCTGCAGCCAACATTTTCCTCTGTGGTCATTTATCTATATTTTTCAACTCTGATGATGGGCTATAGTTCCTCTTCAGAGAAGGTGTGAGGTTTCCAGGGACATGAACAGGAATGTTAGGTACTAAGTTTCTTCTACTATATTTCCATGAACAAGAGGACACTACATTTGGTTGAACTCTGCATCTTCCGAGTGAGAACTTTTGGGAGGTTTTTAATTGAATAATCAGGTTTCCACCCCACCCAAATAAAAAAAAAAAACTTCTGACAGTCCTTTTGTACAAAGAACTAAACTCTATTTCACAAATGATCTCCCACAAAAAAGAGAAAGATATTACTTAGCACATTCTCATCTACCCTGTGAAGAAATGGAATGGCTTCAGAATAAAGCCTAGAAGAAGGAGTATTTACTCGGACCAGAAATGAGTTGAAGAGGTGAGTCAGGAAATTAACCACCCACCATTGCTGCTGAGCTTGAAGCTTTTTAAAAAAAAAAAACTCATTTAATTAGCTCACTGGCTGGGTTCAATCTTATATACACTGTCCAAGACTCTCCAAAGCCACTTCCCAGGAGAACATCTGAAATAGTGGACAGACCCACCCCAGTTCTTCCCATATACTGATTGAGTTTGTTACTACTCCCAAAGTCCAAGGCATGCCTAGAAGCAATACCTGATGGATGAGTCACCAGGTAGCAGTGCAGTGAGAACATTCTAAATACTACCCAGGAGAGAAGACATAATTCAATTTCTCAAACCTCGATTCTGATGAGTGAGTTTAGTCACTTTTGATTTGTCCTCACTCACCCCTGAGGAGCTGGAACTAATATTTCATCTCAGGTTTGAAACTATTTTTGCATCCCCTCTTTCTCTGAAATTTTAATTAAAGAAAGAGCCACTTGCTTTCACAAATTGGCAACAAAGCATGCATATACTTATAACAATGATATGCAGCCAAACACACATATTTCCTCCTACTCCCTAGGTCAGAGTAGCCAATTCCTGGGATGTATCATTGAATCACTGAGAGAATAAATTCAGCTGTCAAGTGCAGGGTTTATGGGACTAAAGGATGGGACACCAGTGAAGAGCATTTTTGAAAATCTAGGGATAAGGAAAGAAGAAAAAGCAAAAAATATATATAAAAGGCAACAATCTAAAGGTATAAAGCCAGTAAGGTTCACTCTTTAGGTTCTAATTTATAAGTTTTCAGAATAAGGCATATAAAGAGTTGAGGAGAAAAAGAAAAAAATCATGGATCAAGGTCAGAGAACCCAGGGACTGCAGCAAAGTTATCTTGTTAGTTCAGCGAGGCAAAAAAGAGAGTTGCAATTATCCAGTACATATTTGGGAGTTGGGATTATTAGTCCTATGAAGAACTGCTAAAGTCCAAGACAGGATCACTCTCAATTTTCAAGAGTAAAACCCTAATACTCAATATGCTATTTTGATTAATTTATCTATTATCATCATGCGGAATCTTGTCCCCTACTAGAACCCTAATATAGCATCAAGACAAATCTTTTCTCAGCAAAAATGTACTAAACATATCTGGAGATGAGATTACAAATGATTACACCTAGTCACCTAGTCTGTCTGCCAGGGACTCAGTGCCCAGATCACTAAATCACACCTTGCAGGCTCAAGGAACCGTATGGGATGCTTGGATTCAAACCACTGTCCTTCTGCATGCAAGGCAAATGCCTTACCTCCATGTTATTTCTCAGCTCCATTCCAATGACCACTTTTCTGATGCCCATGACGTCCCTTTTAAATTACAGGGTGACTTGGTGACTGACCCTTCTCCATAATCTCCATTAGCAGCTCTCTGACCCACATTTTCTGGGCACTTTAGGAGAAATTTTAATTTCAAATGATATTTTAATGTAGCTGCTTTCAGTGACACATCGTGAGTTCTTTGTGGGTCTGTGGATGCTGCCGCATAATTACTCCTACCCCTGACATTCTAAGTTGTCATTCTTCTTGGTCAAAATGTGGATTATCCCTGGAGAGGGCACTCTGTGGTTTTCTGTGCAAATCAGTATGTATGACAATTGTACCTGACACCTTGAGAATCAGAAATGTCTCAGACTCCTGCAGCTGAATTGTGTCAGGCCTGACAGGCAGAAAACCCTTGTGATTTCATGACTGAGTAAAATTTTTTAAATTCCCATAATGATTATTGTGATTGTATTTTCTCTTTCTTTTTTTTTCCTCAGAAAAAAGACGGATCATTTCTTGCACTTGCCCAAAATATTGTAGAAGACAAGATTTACAAGAGATGCTTCTAAACCAAAGTGGGTATCCTCTTTCAAGCTAGAAGACTGGAGTTAGCCTGAACCTTCTTGGTGAATACCTACATTGCAGCCTATCATAGGTGGGATGTTTGTAAGTTATTGCAACTAATTTTTTCCTAGAACTATAAGGTGAAAACTTAAGCCCTATGAATTAGATGAAAAACAATGCCAAATCCAATCCTTGTCCTAAGGTTTTACGGAGGAAGATACTGTGTGGGTAATCTTTCTAAATTAGAAGTGAATCATACGTGAAGTAGACCTCAAACACGAAAGGAACACCAATGTGCTGTATTTTGTATGTTGAGGCTGTGTTTACAGTGGAGAAAACACTTGATGTGACATAGAAATATGGTTTTCTTTTGCAGGGATCTTAGGGAAAAGTGAGGGTCTCAAGTACCAAGGTAGAATGATCCTAGAACCCCTGAGGTATTGGAACCTATCCAGGGATATTCTCCAGGTCAAAACCATCTTGAGAATGATGTGAAAATAGGAGTTAGAACATTAATATAGCAGGTAGAATGCTTGCCTTGTATGCAGCAGACCTAAGTTTGATCCCTGGCATCTCATATGTTCCTCTGCACTCTTCCAGGAGTGATTCCTGGGCTCAGAATCAGGAGTAACTCCAGAGCACTACCAAGTGTGGTCCAAAAACCAAAAAATAAAAAAATAAACAGATATAATTTGTATTTTTGTTATTTTTCTATTATGAACAGTGGAATTTTCCAGAGGCTATAATGAGTGATTGTATAATTGAATGTAGATGCCGATGTGAGAATCCAGCTGCCATCATTATACAACACACAACAGATATTTGCAAAATGTAAAACAATGCTATTCTTGGTAATTGTTTCTGCTTTAAAATAAATGTAACTTTCATAAAAATACATTATTTATATTAACCCATTGGTGGCATATGATGACTATTTTAAATAAAGAATTGAGAATATGTTATAAATATTCAACTATGAAAAATATTAATAGACAAACAAACAAAATTCTGGTAGTCAACCTTAATTTTGAGTTATTATAAAGATGTGACACCAAAAAGTTAGAGAACTTTTATACTAAGATATCTACTGTATTTTAGTAGACTATCCTATGATAGAGTCTTATAGGAGAAAAGAATCATTTTTGGGAGAAGTAGGAAAATAGTCTTTCAAATAATTTTTAATATCTGAAACTAGCATAATGTTATTTGTTAATATACCTCAATTAAAAATAATTTTAAAAAGTAATTTCAGTAGAGCTTAAGTCTTTGTTAGATTCCTATTGAGAAAGAGCTCTAGACTTTAATAGTTTTGCCAGACAATAAGCACTAGGGTCTATTTTCTGCATTTACAGAATTTCTAATAACGTATAGAAAATGTTTCTTTTCTTATTAATTCCGCAGGCACATTTCTGGAATCACATTTCAAGTCACTGGTGTTTGCATTAAGTTCTTTTTGGAATACAAGTGTTTTGTTCACAGAGGATTCCTCTTCAACATATGGGTACATAATAAAATCATAGATAATTCACAACCTCTTAGACTTCAAGCAAGCTACCGTATTTTCCAGCATATAAAACGACTGGGCGTATAAGACAACCCCCTAATTTTGCAGTTAAAACATAGGTTTAGGCCTATATTCGCTGTATCAGACAAAACATTCCTGTGCTGCAACTGTATGTACCACAGTGAGTCAGTCACAACAAGCAAAGGTTCAAAGGTTCTACTGTAATAGACTTCCTCTCTGACTCTGGCCCATCTGAGCATGCTTTTTACAGTGTAGATTCGGGTCCAGAACATTTGCATGCATCAAAAGCCTGCTTGGATTGGCTGAGTTAGAGAGGCGGTCCGAGCAGCCTTGCAGTGATTGGTGCAGGATAGAGTTAGAAAATTTGTTTTGTGGCAATATTCAGACAATTTTCGTTTAGCGGCATGTTAAGACATTTTTTGGGATATACTCGGCATATAAGATGACCCCCAATTTTCGGTTGACTTATTTTTGTTTCAAAAGTCATCTTATACGCCGGAAAATACGGTAAATAGTATTCCAGAATAATCTACTTCCCTTGATCAAAAACCAGAAATATAGTCATTGAGAATATAAGAATCACAAGTGAATGAGAATGATACACCTTTAGTAACAATATTCCAAAGCACAAGGTCAAAGTGAGAGAGAGAAGATGAGAAAGAGAGGGAGAGAGAGAGAATGAGAAGAAAATGTCTGCCACAGAGGCAGGCAGAGGAGAGGACAGGAAAAAGAGCAAATAGGAAACTGGGAAAATTGGTGGCAGGAAATGTGCACTGGTAAAGGGTGCTGTACAGTGTATGACTTAAGCTCAATCGTGAGCAACTTGTGTATCTCATGGTGAGTCAATTTAAGAATTTATTTATGAAAATAAGTAATAAAATAAGTTGAATAAAAATGAAGTCATGAGGATGACATTAAGCAAAGAAAAAAGATATATATGCATATATATACATATATATAAACCCTAAGTATAAATCCAGATGTGTCTATGTGGTGTGGAGAGGTATCTTGCATTTCTTGTATCTGAGAATTTAGGAGCAAAAATTGCTAACACTTAGAGCTAGTGCTTAAAAATTCCCCCCAAAGGTACCAACTTTAGTAATATTCTAAATTTAACATTAGCAAAGAACATAAACATTTAACAAAGACCCAATTTTCTCACCAATGGGGTTTAATGAGCCATGGTGCAGTTTAATGGGGGAATCTTTCCTGAATAACCCATGTCTGGGTAAAGATGATTCGTCCTGTCATAGGTTATTCCCCTTCCTGGGTTTAACTGAAACATCTATTTTAAAAACAAAAATGTTATTTGAGGATTTGCCTACAGATCAGGAAATAAGTTTATGGAAAAACTCGAGGCATACAATAGCCAAAGCCTTGAATGGGCTGCCAAGGAATCAACACTTGAAAATAAACATACTGCTGTGATCCATCGAGCATAATCATTGTCATAAAAGATATTCATTTGGTCACAAAGATACTTAAATGACTCACAAAAAAACTTCCCTGTGAAAGTGTTAAGAAATATGCAGTAATGGGGCTAGAAGAATGTAGGGTTCTTGCCTTGCATGTGATCAAGCTGGTTTTGATCCCCAGCACCCCAACATGGCCAGGACCCCTAATCATAATGCCAGAAATAGTCCCTGAGTCAAAGAGTGGCCCAAAAAATTAAATCTAACAAGCATAAACATGCAGGTGCTGTATACCACCAGCTTCCAACTATGGATCAAGAGCCAAGGGCACAAGTAAACATAGTCATCCATATTCTTTGAGATGAGCACAACTGCTAAAAGAGAGTTAGTGAGTTGCTGAGAAAAACGCACCCAGGGCCTTTCTGAGAAAAATAACAAAGGACTAGGGAGTGAGGAGTCAGCTGACTATTCCCTTCATTTCCATCAACACTGTGGTTTTCAGTCATGTCCCAAAAGATTCCCGGATAAGTCCTTGTCGGAGTCTCCTATAGAGCCAAAGTGACTCAGATTTGATGTGTGTACTTCAAACGGAACTCTGTAGGTGGGTTCAGTCAATCACATTTGAGTCCTTTACAAACCATAAATGTCTTTGCCTAGATCCAGACAGATACAGCTGCAGAGAAGGCAAAAGAGACTGATTCCCAAAATGAAGAGGAAATTAAAAAGGACATGAGATCATGACTAGCATGAGTGCTAGACTTGCCCACAGACCCATGAAGTATATCACCAGGCCATGCAATTAAAATAACAAAAAAAAGCCCTGGGCCTGGGTCCAGGACACAGATGCAGAAATTTTACCAGGGTCTCTCAGATCTGGGGGCACTGTGAATCATAGTGCTTATATAGGACAACAAAGTTCCAACCTAGAGGGAGCAGGTGAGCACAGCTTGTAAGCCACATTGCAGGATCCATGAGCTTTGAGGTTGCTACTGGCCTAAAGCTAACTGGGCTACATCTGTGTCCCCTCCATAAGCTGAAAGCAAACTCAACTATGTCTATGCTCCCTCTACATAAGCTGAAAGCAAAAGAGGCCACATCATGCACTTACCTTGAATTTTTTTTATTTGATAAATATTCTGTGATGTGCACACATTGCTTTAATTACAAATACAAAAAGCCACTTAGAACTAGCAAAAAAAGAGACATGAAATATGGACATCAGATTCTCTTCCCAATATTATGTTGCTAACAGTGGCCTGCACAAAATGCCTCCTCTTTTGGGGTTCCATTTCAGATAGCAGACATGAGATAGGGACACCTGGCCAGGCACATTACTTCCCCAGGGCTTCCCTCATTGTGTCAGCCACATCCCATGAATCCTACTGCTTAGGTCTGTCCTGTTCTACCCAGTCTACCCAGATCTACATGCAGCCCAGTTGTCTCCATCTCCAGTCCATGTCTCCCTCTCTGGCCAGAGATGTCCACAACCAGCCTTGGCCAAGCCAGCACACAGAACTTCTTAGGACACACAATTACAGAGTTACCACTACAAGCTGGTCTTGAGGATTAACCTCAGACTTTCCAGTCCTCATCAGCCCTCCTTCATTACTAGTTCCTGCTCTTGAATTCCCCTCTTTATAGAAATAGCATCATAACCAGACCAGTAGCGTGTGTGTGTGTGTGTGTGTGTGTGTGTGTGTGTTTAAAAATGTTGGAGGAGCTTGGTAGATGAGATAATATAGGAGATAAGATACTTGCCTTGCATGCCACGGATCATGGTTAATCCCCCCTAAACTTCAAAGGGTTCTGAGCACATCCAGGACTAACTTCTGAGCATAGAGTCAAGGGTAAATCTTGAGGATTACTGGTGTGGCCCCAAAACAAATTAACAAGCAAACAAAAAGTTCACCTGACTTGTCAATTGATTTTTTAAAAGTTGTCCTAAGAAATAGTGGAACAAGGGAACAGACAGTGCATTGGGTATGGTCCCAAACAAAACAAAAATATTTAATTAAATTACTGGGAGTGGGTGGAAGATAGTACAGTGGTTAGGGCGTATGCCTATCATGTATCTAACATAGGTTCAATACACTACACTACATGGTCCCTTAGCATCATAGGGCAAAGTACAGGAATTTCTTTATGTATGGTACATGTCGCCCTGGAGATTCCTAGGCCTTAGCACTGAACCAGAGGCTGACTGAGATTCACCCAAGGACCCTCTGCACACTTCTTGGGAGTTCCCCTCTCACGAAAAAGTTGGGATTATCTCATTTGCAATGGAAACATCTCTGGTTTCTGAGGCTCTCATATCAAGAGAAGAGGCGCACTTTGCAGTTCAGTAGTTTACAAGGTCACTGGAGGAAAGAGAAAGGAAACCAGACCCAGCACTGCTCGATTACATCAGCTACTGCAGCCTGAATTGGCCTTGGCCCATCTGAAACGGGAACCCTCTGTAGTGATCCCAGCTGGACTGCAAGGGAATATGAGAATGCATAAGTCCAGTTGCAGAGTAAGGCTTTCTAGGCCTTGGAAGAGGCAGTGCAGAAATAAAAGCAAACAAAAACCCTGGGAATTGAGCACTTCCATTTTCTTGATTTTCGAGGAGCTGCCTCCCAGACCCCGCATCAGGCACTGTTGGCATCTGCTGCTCATCTCTGTATCTGTCGGGTGTCTTAGCAGGTTGCTGACAAGCAGTATGTGATGAGTTCCAGGACAGAAGGAGGGAACGTGGGAGTAGATGAAGGTCATGCACTGTGGGGCTGGCCCTCTCTTGGATTCTTCCTTTGTGATCTGAGCCCACTCACTGACCTGACAGAACTTGTGAGGGAAAATGTTCTCCTTTGAAATTCAAAATAATCAACTGAACAGTGTAGTGCTTTTTATCTGCAGCCTTCAGATGGGAAAGGTCAGAGTCTGACCTATCTTGGTTGTGTCCTAGAAAGCAGGAAGCTGCTTTCTGACCCAAAGGACTTGACCCCAGTTTGGGGGTGCTCTGCTGGCTCTCCTGGGCATCCCTGCTGAGGATTCTCACCATAGGGATGTGTAGTTCTCGCTCTGATTGAGCCCAGAGGTGAGCAAGTCAGGGCATTTGCATTTGCTTCTCTAGCAGCTCCCTATGGTTTCAACCTAAGCAGAACCAGAGAAGGCTGGTCAGCCCCCTGCTGACCTAAGGAAATACACTCTGGGTGCTTCTGAATCCATTTCCTCAACTTCGACATCTCCTTGCACTTCTAAAAGGGATATGTGATTGGGGCCCTGGCTTTCCAAACTTCTGTGCTACAGGTCTTTGAATAGGGCAGAGAATGGATCTTTCATGGAAACAGAGGCACTCTGTTTTCCCAGCGGTGAGTCACAGCAGGCTGTGAGCACAGCTGCTCCCCAGCTGTCCTGGGAGCATCAGGCTCGCTTCAAAGGATTTTTGCAGGGTGCTCTTGAGATCTCATTGCAGGACACCTGGAGGTCTGTTCAACCCACTGCAGCCAATACAGGAGTAGCACCTAGCATCTTTGACTCTGCTCTGAGGACTGATTTGTCCTTCTCAGCACCAGAATCCATTTCTTTATTCTTTTCCTTTTGGTATCTAGGTCACTTCTGGCAGTGTTCAGGGGCACTCCTGGAGGGGCTTGAGGACTCTATGCAGTTCCAGAGATAGAACTCATGTTGGCTATATGCAGGCCAACTATTCTCCCTGCTATACTGTCTCTCTGTCCTAAAGGCCTGTCATTTCTCTTTTGCTTTTTCTTTTGGGTTTTTGATTCACACCTGGCGGCGCTCAGGGGTTACTCCTGGCTCTGCACTCAGAAATCACTCCTGGCAGGCTTGGAGGACCATATATGACACCTGTGACACCAGAGATTGAACATAGATTGGCTGTATGCAAGGGAAATGACCTTCCTGCTATGCTCATTCTGGCCCATGACCTGTGATTTCTGAGACCAAGGCTTGCTTTGTGCAGGGGGCTACCAAGTCACTGAAAAGAAGTTAACTCGGATATGCAGCTCAACCTGAATTTACATGCCAGCCAAGATGCTGATGAATCTGGTGAGCTTGTGCTTTAAGATCTTTAAACCATTTTTTGGAGTGGGGAGTGGTCTCACCCAGCAGCCATCAGGGATCACTCCTGGCTCTACACTCAGAAATCGCTCCTGGCAGGCTCTCTGGGATTTGAACCACCGTCCTTCTGCATGCAAGGCAAATGCTCTACCTCCATGTTATCTCTCCAGCCCCAACATCTCTAAACTTTAGGAGAGTTTCATTTATGGGTTGTTTTGGGAAGAAGATTTAAGTGAGATAATTCACATCAAATGTCTGACATGGTATAAGGTGGTTTGTTCTCAGGTCACCCAACAGAGGTTCTATCATTAGAAAATAGGATGATTCCTTCCCGTAAAACCCCCTCTGACTCTTGGAGATGAAAATAGATATTAGCTAACCCCATCAAAAATTAGAAGAAATGAACAGACCTTTCCTCAAAGAAGAAATACAAATGGCCAAAGTGCATATGAAAAAAATGCTCCACCTCACGAATTATCAGGAAGATGCAAATCAGAACAAACATGAGGTACCATTTCACATCACAGAGACTAGCAAACATCACAAAGAATAGGAATAATTCGTTCTGGTGGGAATTTGGAGAGAAAGGAACTCTCATTCACTGCTGGTGGGAATGACATCTAATCTATCCTTTATGGAAAACAATATAGAGATTCCTCAAAAAACTGGAACTTGAACTTCCAAATGATCCAGCTATACCACTTCTAGGGATATACCTTAGGAACACACACACACTCTCACACAACACATACACATACAACCAATACAAAAATGTCCTCTGCACTCATTGTAGCACTATTTAGAATAGCTAGAATCTGGAACCAACCCAGGGGCCTAACAACAGATCAATGGCTAAAGAAACTTTGGTACATCTATCATACAATGCAGCTATTCCTATGTAGCCATTAGGAAAAATGAAATAATAAAATTTGCCTATATATATGGATGTACATGGAAACTATAATGCTGAGTGAAATGATTCAAAAAGAGAGGGATATACATAGAATAGTCTCATTCATCTGTGGATATATAAAAATTAAAAGACAGTATGGTAATAATATCCAAAGAAAATAGAGATGAGGGTTGAGATATGAAACTTTACCACAATGAGTAGTGAACATGGTCAGAGCATTAACTGCACTGACAACTCCATAACAATAACAGTGAGAGAGAGAGAGAGAGAGAGAGAGAGAGAGAGAGAGAGAGAGAGAGAGAGAGAGAGAAGCAGAATGCATGTCCCAGAGACAAGCAGAGGTGTAGGAGGAGGGAAATGGGGGACATTGGTGGCAGAAAGTTACACTGGTGAAGGGGAGTTATATTCTATGACTGAAACCCAACTACAAACATTTCTGTAAACACAATGCTTAAATAAAATAATTATATATATATATATATATATATATAAAATAAAGATCTCAACTTTAAAAAAAGAAAATAGATATTAGCACACAGAGAAGCAAAGGAAACTTTACATCTCTTCCCTCTCCCATAGATCACCCTTTAAGTAAGAAAACTCAACGCCCATTTCCGTGCATTTCCTTCTCTTCTAGCCTTCCCCTATCTGAAAGGGGGTCTTGAACAAGATGCTTCAGGGGTTCCTCCAAGGTTAAGACATCTGACTCTTGGGCTAAATAAACCCTGTAGGCTCCTGAAGAGGGCACTTTGGTTTCTCTAGACTACTTCTGGGGCACCAGGGTCCATTCCTGGGCAAAAAAAATAGTGAGGACAACAGAGTGTCTGGGACACATCTCAAAAGTGGGAAAAACCCCTTTAGCTTAGGGACTCTTAAAGAAAAGGGAAGGGGATGATTCCTTCAGTATAGATTTATCAAATTTGACAGAATATTGGCTCTAGGGAAAGGAAACCAGACCTCTAGACCTCTAGCTTCCCCTCAGAGGGGTACAGGGATCCACATGGGACTCTTCCCCTGTACCCCAAAGCTACCTCTATCTTAGCTTCTAAACTAACCTCTAGGTGTCATGTTTACATTTACCTGCGAATGAAGCTTCATCTCATGGTAATTGGCCACACCTAGCTCAGTCTTTGGAGGGGTTTCTCCAGGCAATGCTAGGGGACCATGCAGTACCAGGGAGCGATGCAGTGCTTGGGATCAAACTCAGAGCTCAGGCAGAAAGCCCATATACTCACTCTGCACCATCTCCCTGGCCAAGGTGGAGTTTCCTGAGGGTGTGGCCTATATCTGGCTCCTCCCACTTTCTATCTTAACAGTCCCTACCACTTAGCAGGTGATAAATAAATGTTTGCTGAATAAAACCAATCAAAGAATGACAACTGGGCTATCGGATATCACGGTGTGCTGAGCTAGTCCTGTACTTCCTTCTTCCATTTTGAAAAAGAGCAGTGATAGAGGATAAAGGATATTGGTCTTGCTCTGTCTCCCATCTCGGCCACGTAGAAATTTTGTGAGCTTAAATCAAGCACTTCAGTATTTACAACCTCAGCTTTGGAGAATGGAGATAATTGCCTGGCTCTGATGATCAAATTAGATGATATATGTGTACACACTTAGTTAATGGTTTTTTCTCAACAGATGACATTCTCTCCAGATAGGAAAATGCAGAGAGAGCTTTTAATTTGCTGCCAATCGGTGGCTTCTGATGGCTTCTAAACATTGATTCAAGAGCAGTGTTGCTTTGATGTGTAGAATAAGGATGCTACCGACTTGGGAGCTAAATGAAAGTGAGCTGCTCAATAATAAATTTAGATCACAGAAGTATTCTTGTCTTGCAAAGACACCATCTCGTTGACTAAAGAAACAGAAGTCCTGGCCTTTACTTATTTATATCATTCTTTCATTGATTTACCATAAAATCAGGGGGGGGAAGAGATTCTCTCTGTGCTTCAATTATTTCTCTTAAAAAATGAATTCTCTCTACCCAAGAAAACCAGGAGAAAAATAGTTGAGCTGCAGTATGTGTTAAAGCTGCCGGAGTTCTTTGAGAGAGATACAAACCATAAATCCAAGCTGTTACTTTTATTTCTGAGTAAATTTGCTCAAGAATAGAGACTGGGTTTACATGATAGTGCTTTATAGTCCAGGGTTTATGAAATAGATGCTATCCCAGCATGCAGCACAAGGAATTGGAGAGGTGGGGAAAATGCCTGGGCCTGTTAAATAGAACACCGTGCAGAGTAGAAACTCAAATTGCAGAAGGGAAATGGCTGGAAGGGATGCAGTCTCGGCAGCCTGCAGCCTCTACAGAAATACAGAGATCTAACATCCAGGAACTTTCTCAGGGAGGCATTGGCCCCCTGGAATTCCATGAATGCAGATGAAAAGACCTAATATTCCCTCCCTACCTCCAACACAATACTTCTCATTTGATACTCAAGTAGATCCAAGCAAGTTGCTCTGCAGAAAACTAACAAATGATTTAGAGTTAAGAAACTTTTTTTTTCCTGTTTGGATGTAATCCCCCAACTTCCAGAATATGGGCACAAAACCATCTTCATATCATCCTCTGCTGCTGGGCAAGATAGTAAATAAAGGCTGCCTTTGTTCTCTGAGCCAGCCACCAGTCCTGGTACCAAAGGAACTACTTTGCAATGGCATCTTGTTCTATGTTGGTGAATAGAATGTGAGTTTTTTTCTGGAATTCCTGGGTGGAGGGTTGATAACTCTTGGTAGTGAGAAGAAACACAGAGCAGTTGGGGGTAGGGAAAGGTGAGAAGAAATAGAAGGACATGACAGTGAAGAGAGGACAGGATCCTAATAAATTAAAGTGCACCACAATGAACTATGAAAAAAATAACAAAGTGTGAGCAAGCCCATGTGTGGCTGAAGGAACAGAGAATAAAAAACAATCTCTTATGATTAGAACACTGTCACTATTTCTCTAATGTGGAAAAAAAAGATGAAAATTCCAATCGGAGTTCTATGACAAATGAAAAACTATGAGAGACAGCCCAATTAAGTCCCTCTTCATGGAGAGGCTTTTCTCCAAAAATAACAGTTCTGCTTTTAATTATAGGTTTTTTGGGTCTGCTAATCAGCCATCTTCCTCAAGGCTAAGCTGGGTGCAAATAACAGAGAAGGATTCAGCAAAATGCCCTGTTTAATTAAAAAGAATTTAATTAAAAATATTTTTACACACATGACCAATCACCATTATTTATGCAGATGTTCCTTCATGCTCTTTGGAAAGGTTTTCTCTCTCTTTTCTGCTCTCTCTCTCTCTCTCTTTTAATATGCTGCTCTTCTGCAAGAACTCCTATGAAATGAGAAGCACTATGACTGGTAGTTAATACCTATTTTTATCAAAACAGCAGTACGGCTCACACATCACCCTTGCAGCCGTTACCATAGAAACCCCAAATAGAAAGGGTCTTAGGCTTATCACCACCGGCAAAGGTAAGGGAGCTCTCCTGCCTCTGGTATAGTTACACTGCAGCAAACTTGAAAGGATAAAGGTGTCCCCCCTCCCACCGCCACTGCTTAAATGTTAAATGAAAATAGTGACTTGCCAGTAGGGTGTAGACAAAACACCTTTCATTTTAGAACACTCTTATTTCCACCAAAGGTTAAGAATAGCAAAGATGAGGAGCACAGGCTACACTTTTCTCCAGAGCTTCTCTCTGACTCTGCTCAGGAAACCAGATCATCATGATGCCAAATTGGTGAACAGACTGGAGGGAAACCTCACTTTCAGGCACCCCACCAAAGGAGAAGCCATGTTTTGTGTCAAACTGGGGTGGATGGGAAGCCCCACAGTGTTTATAGGAATGCATCATACTGAATATGGTGAAGCCAGAGATTTGGGATGGGGGACTGACAGCCAAACTGCAAAGGAAGGAAACCTTTAATTAAGAGAGACAGTGGGGCAAGTTGTGAGATAAACAAAGCCAAACAAAATCAAACAGTGAAGTAGCACCAAAACTTGGCTGTTTTTTTTTTTTAATTTTTATTGTGGTCAAAGTGAATTACAAATCTTTCACAGTAATATTTAAGGCACATAGTGACAATGAATGAGGGGCATTCCCACCACCAGTGTTGTCCTTCCTTCACCCCTGATCTTAAGTTGGATTTCTAACCTGTGGCTGGCTCGGGGGCCGTGGGTAAGGATGGGTGCATGGTGAAAACGAAATCACCTCTCTGAGGAAAAAGGAATCTGAGCCTCTTAGTCAGAGGCTAATGCAAAAATAGTTCTCTGTAATTTGAGTGACAACCACAGTAGTAGCCTCTGGAAATGGAGGGAAACTAGCTCAAATTTTAAATGTATAATGAATATTACCAAAAAAATGTAGTGGATCACATGAGGATAAATATACTTTGACCCCCTCTTTAATCCCATTAAATTTTAAGTTCACCAGGGAAGTAAATCTGCAATAAATGTCATGATTAAATGATTATTTCATTGTGACTATGGAAGAAAAGGATGGGTTTCTGGCAATTTCATGTTTGATTATAAACAAAGAACAGTATTGTGGGTCAATAAATGCCATAGAACTCTCTGTAAGCAAAACTTGATTGAATGACATGGAGCAATTTAACAAGGAATATTCTGTATAGCATTTCATTCGTGGTTCTAGAATTTTCTGTGAAGAACATGAAGATGCTTTCTGCTTTGTTTTAGTTTTGAGGTACCGATGGTTAAGGATGTGAAAGTAAGGTTCACAGAACCTAGAATATTAGCATGGGGTCTGCAACCACTCAGGCTCCTATGTTTGCCTTAATTAACACATACTTGAAATCACCTAGGATATGACATGTGGTCACTGGAAGGGGGATAGATTTATCTAACTCTACAATTTCATCGTTTGCTAATTTTATTCTTCGTGGTATCTGGGTTGGGGATGGAAAGGCATTGATTTATCCCTGGAATTCCTTTCTGTAGAAAAAGTCCCAGAAGTTCTCCTGGCTGCTGGAGTTCACAAATAGGAAAGAGCTGATGATTAGTGTCCTAGCTCAAGTGTCCCAAAGATGAATTTGCCCCAGAAGGCCAGCGACACCTGGCTGTGACTTTAGGTAGTGCATATTGAGAAAGCTAGATAATGTCAGGCCTGCTAATGGACCTACATCTCCCCAGAAGTTGAAGTTTCCAAACTCTAGATTTTCCAGCACTTTCTAAGCTTCTGCGGTCTTACAGCAAGTTATCTACCGTTTACAGCAAGTTATCTACCGTTTACATTTTTTGAGGAAGGGTGCACAGTGATTGGGAGGGACTTTCTGAAGGGGAATTTGAGCCGGTCTCATTTCAAGGGTAACTCCTGGTCCTGAAATCAATCCTTACAGGCTTGGGGGACCATTTTGTGTGTGTGTGTGTGTGTGTGTGTTTTTTGGTTTTTGGGCCACACCCGGTGGTCCTCAGGGGTTACTCCTGGCTGTCTGCTCAGAAATAGCTCCTGGCAGGCACGGAGGACCATATGGGACACCGGGATTTGAACCAACCACCTTTGGTTCTGGATCGGCTGCTTGCAAGGCAAACGCCGCTGTGCTATCTCTCCGGGCCCGGGGGACCATTTTGGTTGCTAGGATTGAACGCGGGCTTGCTGCGTGCAAGGCAGATACCCTACTCTTTGAGTTAATGCTTCAGCTCCATTTTAAAAAATATCTTGATGGCAGATGTGCCATCAAGATGAATGCTACCTTTCATATCCCATAAATCCTATATCCCACAGGAACTAATCTACCTCAGCATTAAACCATGGGTACTTGGTCTGCTGCCTTACACTCACTTTATGTGCTCAGAAATAATGTTCCGTTGACTTTTTAGGGTGTGAGATAAGTTTGGGAGTCACCCTGAGTGGTGCTTGAACACTATTTCTGGTTCTGAGATCAGGGGTCAATCCTGGCAGTGCTCCGTGGAACCATGCAGTGATGAGGACAGGAACAGTGGTGACATCATGCAACCTAAGCACTTTACCCCCTGGACTATCTCTCTAGCCCTCCATTAGGTCTCTGAACCAGAGGCTCAAGAGGACATTTGTGACATTGCAATTTCAGACACCCATCAGAAACTACTAGTCCATACCTGTGGTGTTGGATTCTAGGAACCAATTGGATTTTAACTGGCTCTTCATAAAGTTTATATATATATATATATATATATATATTCAAATATATGTACATTTGAATTCAAATTTAAATAAAAAATATATTCAGGCTAGAAAGTAGCTAACACAGAGCAGGAAATCAGCTGAATCATCACTCAAACTCCTCTAGGGGATGTGAGGAAACAGCCTTGGAAAGTTCAGCCTCAAACTTGACCTCCCACTTTCCCCCAACCACATTTCCCTTGTGAGTTAGAAGTTTTGGTTGAACCAGACTC